>NW_024426452.1:170666-239531 GCF_017311325.1 Ursus maritimus | reverse complement strand
TGAGGAAGACATAAAAAGATGGAAAGATATTCCATGCTCATGGATCGAAGAATTAACATAGTTAAAATGTCCATGCTACCCAGAGCAATCTACACTTTCAATGCTATCCGATCAAAATACCAAGACATTTTTCAAAGAACTGGAACAAACGTTCCTTTAAGAGAAACAGAAAAGGCCCGAATCTCCAAGGAACTGTTGAAAAGGAAAAACAAAGCTGGAAACACTGCCATCTTCGTACTACAAAGCTGTGATCACAAAAGGTACGCATGGTCTGGCACAAAAACAGACACATAGACCAATGGAACAGAATAGAGAGCCCAGAAAGGACCCTCGGCTCTTTGGGCAACTAATATTAAAGCAGGAAAAACTCCAGTGGGAAAAGACAGTCTCTTCAATAAATGGTGCTGGGAAAATGATAGCTAATGCAAGAAGATGAACTTGACCACTATCTCACACCATACACAAAAATAAACTCCAAATGGATGAAAGACCTCGATGTGAGACGAATCCATCAAACTAGAGGAGAACATAGGCAACAACCTCTACGACATCGGCCAAAGCAACCTTTTTCATGACACATCCCCAAAGGCAAGAGAAACAAAAGATACAATGAATTTATGGGACTTCATCAAGATTAAAAGTTTCTGCACATCCAAGGAAACAGTCAGAAAAAACAGAGGCAGCCGGAATGGGAGAGAATATGCTTAGCATGGACTGGTATCCAAGATCTACAAAGAACTTCTCAAACTCAATACACGAAACAAATAAACAAATCAAAAAATGGGCAGAAGATATGAACAGACACTTTTGAAGCATACAAATATAACAGACACATGAAAAATGTTCAAAATCATTAGCCATCAAGGAAATTCAAATCAAAACCACACTGAGATACACCTTACACCAAGTTAGAAATCAAAAATAGCTGGCAAGCGAAACAACAATTGTTGGAGAGGATGTGGAGAGGATCCCTCCTACATTGTTGGTGGGAATGCAGTTGGTACAGCCCTTGGAAAAGCAGTGGGAGGTCCCTAAAAAGTTAAAAATTGAGCTACCTATGATCCAGCCTTGCCCTACTGGGTGTTTCAAGAGATCAGGCGTAGTGAAGAGAAGGCCATATGCACCCAATGTCCATAGCAGCATCAAATCTGTGGAAGGAGCCGGATGCCCTTCAACAGATGAGCTGGATTGAAGTTGGTCCATATATACAATGGAATATTACTCAGCTATCAGAAAGAACAGTTCTCAACATTTGCTACACATGGACGGCACTGGAGGAGATATGCTAAGTGAAATAAGTCAAGCAAGACAACTATCATATGATTTCTCTCATCTATGGAACATAAGAACTAGGATGATCGGTGGGGAAGAAAGGATAAAGAAAGGGGGTAATCAGAAGGGGGAATGAAACATGAGAGACTATGGACTATGAGAAACAAACTGAGGACTTCAGGGGAGGGGTGGGGAATGGGATAGACCGGTGATGGGTAGTAAGGAGGGCACGTATTGCACGGTGCACTGGGTGTTATACACAACTAATGAATCATCGAGCCTTACATCGGAAACTGGGGATGTACTGTATGGTGACTAACATAATATAATAAAAAATCATTAAAAAAAAAAAAAAAAGAAAGGATCATATGGTTCTCATCTCTGTAATACGTGTAACTTCATGTCTTTTAAGAGTGATTTATAGTTTCTAGAATATAGGTCCTTTACGTCTCTGGTTAAGTTAATTCCAAGGTAACGTATGGTTTTTGGTGCTATTGTAAATGGGATGGATTCCCTAATTTCTCTTTCTTCGGTCTCGTTATTCGTGTATAGAAATGCAACTGATTTCTGAGCATTTATTTTGTATCCTGCCACGTTACTGAATTGCTCTATAACTTCTAATAGTTTGGGAGTGGCTTCTTTTGGGTTTTCCATATAGAGTATCATGTCATCTGCAAAGAGAGACATTTTGACTTCTTCTTTGCCAATTTGAATACCTTTGATCCCTTTTTGTCGTCTGAATGCTGTTGCAAGGACTTCTAGTACTATGTTGAATAATAGTGGCGAGAGTGGGCATCCTTGTCGAGTTCCTGATCTTAAGGGAAAGGCTTCCAGCTTTTCCCCATTGAGAATAATATTTGCAGTAGACTTTTCATAGATGGCTTTTATGAGATTGAGAAATGTACCTTCTATTCCTACATTCCATATGATCCTTTCAATCGATTTAACAGAAATCGCAGAAAAAGCATTTGACAAAATACAGCATTCTTTCTTGATTAAAACTCTTCAAAGTACAGGGATAAAGGGAACATACCTCGAATCATAAAAGTCTTCTATGTAAAGCCCACAACGAATATCAGTCTCAATGGGAAAAACTGAGAGCTTTTCCCTTAAGGTCAGGAACATGACAGGGATGCCACTCTCATCACTATTGTTCAACATAGTGCTAGAAGTCCTAACCTCAGCAATCAGACAACAAAAAGAAAGAAAAGGCATTCAAATTGGCAAAGAGGTAGTCAAACTCTCTTTGCAGATGACATGATACTTTATGTGGAAAACCCAAAAGACTCCACTCCAAAATTACTAGAACTCATACAGTAATTTAGCAACCTGGCAGGCTACAAAATCAATGCACGGAAATCAGCTGCATTTCTATACACTAACAATGTAACTAAAGAAAGAAATTAAGGATATGATTCCATTTACAATAGCAACAAAAACCATAAGGTACCTAGGAATAAACCTAACCAAAGAGGTAAAGGATCAACTCTCTAAAAACTAAAGAACGCTTATGAGAGAAACTGAGGAAGACACAAAGAGATGCAAAAACAATCCATGCTCATGGATTGGAAGAATAAATATTGTGAAAATGTCTGTGCTGCTCAGAGCAATCTATACATTCAGTGCAATCCCTATCAAAATACCACCACCATTTTTCACAGATCTGGAACAAACAATCCTAAAATTTGTATGGAATCAGAAAAGACCCTGAATCACCAGGGGAATGTTGAAAAAGAAAACCAAAGCTGGGGGCATCACAATGCCTGACTTCAAGCTATATAACAAAGCTGTGATCATCAAGACAGTATGGTATTGGCACAAAAACAGACACATAGATCAAAGGAACGAATAGAGAGCCCAGAAATGGACCCTCGATTCTATGGTCATCTAATCTTCGACAAAGCAGGAAAGAATATCCAATGGAAAAAAGACAGTTCCTTCAATAAATGGGGCTCGGAAAATTGGACAGCCACATGCAGAAGAATGAAACCAGACCATTCTCTTATACCATACACAAAGATAAACTCAAAATGGATGAAAGACCACAATGTGAGACAGGAATCCATTAAAATCCTACAGAAGAACACAGGCAGTAACGTCTTCGACATCAGCCACAGAAACTTCTTTCAAGACACGTCTTGAAAGGAAAACAAAAGCAAAAATGAACTATTGGGACTTCATCGAGATAAGCTTCTGCACAGCAAAGGAAACAGTCAACAAAACTAAGAGGCCACCTACGGAAATGAGAAGATATCTGCAAATGACATTACAGATAAAGGGCTGGTATCCAAGATCTACAAAGAACTTCTCCAACTCAACACCCAAAAAGCAAATAATCCAGTCAAGAGATGGGCAAAAGACATGAACAGACACTTCTCCAAAGAAGACATACAGATGGCTAACAGACACATGAAAAAATGTTCAACACCACTAGCCATCAGGGAAATACAAATCAAAACCACAATGAAATATCATCTTACACCAGTAAGAATGGCAAAAAATTAACAAGACAGGAAACAACAAATGTTGGCAAGGATGTGGAGAAAGGGGAACCCTCCTACACTGTTGGCGGGAATGCAGGCTGGTGCAGCCACTCTGGGAAACAGTATGGAGGTTCCTCAAGAAGTTAAAAATAGAGCTACCTTACCACCCAGCAATTGTAGTACCAGGCATTTACCCCAAAGATACAGATATAGTGATAGTAAGGGGCACATGCACCCCAATGTTCATAGCAGCAATGTCCACAGTGGCCAGACTGTGGAAGGAACCAAGATATCCTTTAATAGGTGAATGGATAAAGAAGATGTGGTTCATACACACAATGCAATATTACTCAGCCATCAGAAGGGATGAATACTTGCCATTTGCATTGACATGAATGGAACTGGAGGGGATTATGCTAAGTGAAATAAGTCAAGCAGAGAAGACAATTATCATAAGATTTCGCTCATATGTGGAATATAAGGGATAGCGCAGAGGACCATAGGGAAAGGGAGGGGAAACTGAATGGGAAGAATTTAGAGAGGGAGACAAACCATGAGAGACTCTGGACTCCGGGAAACAAACTGAGCGTTACAGAAGGGAGGGGTGGGGGGATGAGTAACCGGGTGATGGGTATTAAGGAGGGCTTGGGTTGTGATGAGCACTAGTTGTTAGATGCAACTAATGAATCAGTGAACACTACATCAAAAACTAACGATGTACTATATGTTGGCTAATTGAACACATTAACAATAATAAAGAATATGTACAAATGGTAAACAGGCATATGAAAAGATGCTCAACATTGTATGTAATTAGGGAATTGCAAATAAAACAACAACACACCTTTACACACCTATTAGAATGGCCCAAATGCTGGCCAAAATATCGAAATCAGGGATGCCTGGGTGGCACAGTCAGTTAAGCACCCAACTCCTGGTTTCAACTCAGGGATGTGATCTCAGGGTCGTGAGACTGAGTCTCAAGTTTGGCTCTGCACTCAGCACAGAATCTGCTTAAGACTCTCTCTCCCTCTCAAAATAAATAAATGTTTTTTAAAAAACCCTCTCAGTCATTGCTAAGAGGAATGAAAAAGGGTACAATTACTTTGGAGAACAGTTTGGTAACTTCTACTAAAACTAAACGTACTCTTACACACAAGTGTCCAACCACAGAATGGACAAGGAAGATGCAGTATATATACACAATGGAATATTATTCAGTCTTAAAAGGAATGAGATCTTGCCATTTGCAACAACACGGATAGACCTAAAGGGCATTATGCTAAGTGAAATAAGTCAGACAGAGAAAGAAATATCATATGATTTCACTTATATGTGGAATCTAAAAAGCAAAACAAATGAACAAACAACCAAAACAGACATAAATGCAGAGAATAAACATGGTTGTAAGAAGGGGAGGAGAGGGATGGGCAAAATAGGTGAAGGGGATTATGAGGTACAAACTTTCAGTTATAAAATAAGTAAGTCACAGAGATAAAAAGTATAGCATAGGGAATATAATCAATAATACTGTGATAATATTGTATGGTGACAGATGGTGATTACACTTCTCATGGTGAGCACTGAGTAATGTACTGAATTGTCAAATCACTATGTTGTACACCTGAAACTAACATTGCATGTCAACTATATTTCAATAACAAACTAACATAGTCTTACAAAATGAACCAGCAATCATGCTCCTTGGTATTTACTCAAATGAGTTGAAAACTTATGTCCACACAAAAACCTTCACATGGAGTTTACAGGTGTTTCATTCATAATTGCTAGAACTTGGAAGCAACCAAGATATCTTTCAGTGGCGAATGTGTAAATGTTACAGACTACATGTTTTTAACCTCCTAAAATTCATATGTTGAAATCCTAACCCCTAATGTGATGGCATTAGGAGGCGGGGCCCCTAGGAGGTGTTTAAGTCATGAGGCTGGACCCCTCCCGAACGGGACTAGTGCCCTTATGTAAGAGACCCAGAGAGCTCCCTCACCCCTTCCACCATGTGAACACACAGCAACAAGACAGCCATCTATGAATCAGAAAGCAGGCCATCCCCAGACACAGAATCTGCCGGCACCTTGGTCTTGGACTTACCAGCCCTCAGAGCTGTGAGAAATGTGTTTGTCACCGAAGCCACCCCATCTATGGCACCTTCATCACAGCAGCTCTTGGGACTACAGCCACCACCAATAGTCCGTCCCCCTGCTGCCACATCTGTGAGATCCCAGCCTAGCCCAGCCCCAATTCTGCCACATCACTCCCTCCTCAGAGGCACAAACTGCCCCCTTTTATGAGTGTGTGATAATTGCTTGACACTTGAGGTTGTTTCTGATATTATGCTACCATAAACAAGGCTGTGGTGAACCACCTCTGAGGAATAAATTCCTAGAAATGGAACCTCTGGGTCATGAGTGTGTATTTTTTCAATTCTAAGCTGCCTTCCACAGAAGTGACACCAACTTAGTCCTGTGAGTAATGGAGGAGTGGTAACCCTGGGGAACACAACATGTTAGCAAATTGGTTTTTTCCAGTCTGATGGGGGAAAATGGCATCTTATTATAGGTTGCGTTGACAAAAAGCTTCTTGAAGGAATAAGCAATTACTCAATAACTACTCTATGGAAGCCCTGGAAGATCCCGTGGAATACAAAGAGATATAAAAGAAATGTTCTCTGCTCTCAAGTATGGGATCAGGTGTGATGGATGGAATACACACATGCCCTCATTTAAGAACACAACCACCTGGTCAGAGGCAGCAGTGTGGTCTGGTCAAAAGGGCCAAGCACTTCAGCCTGACTCTGTAACTAGCCAGCTGGGCCTCAGTTTCCTCCTGTGTAAAATAAGGGCATTAAATCAAATGATCTCAAAAATTCCTTCAACTTTGGGCATTCTATATTGAAGAGATATCAGTTAACTTAAATTCACTTTAAAAGTGAATACGGTACTCTCTACATATAACTGGAGTCAGTCCGTACAGCACAGAGTCATAACGGTAATGTGACCCCACCCTTGAAAAACCCAGAGCAGGGGTGCTCATGGCATCCTTACTCTGTGCCTGGAAACATGATTCAATCATTGTTCTGTGCTCACACCAGACCTCAGGATTTTTTTAAAAGATTTATTTATTTGAGAGAGAGAGAGAGAGAGAGAGAGTGCAGGGGGAGGGGCAGAGGTTGAGAGAGAGAATTCTCAAGCAGACTCCACGCTGAGCATGGAGCCTGATGTGGGGCTCAATCCCAAGACCTGGAGATCATGACCTGAGGCAAAATCAGGAGTTAGCTGCTTAACCAACTGAGCCACCCAGGCGCCCCCAGACCTCAGGATTCTTAAAAGAGTGCCCCAGGCAGCCATCTCTGGCTGGCACCAAGGATATAAGAGGAAATCCTGTTGGGGGCCATACTCATCTAACTCACAAGACACCCTCACCTCTGCCAACCAGCATGGTTTTACACACAGAATTTGAACAGGAAAACAGTGATGCTAAGTGGCCCCTGGCAGACCAGGGCTCCTGCCTCACCAGCACCTACATAACAGCATAAGTTGGGAAACAGAGCTAATGGTCCACAGTCTGATCTATTCATTTTTAGACCATAAACTATGAAGCGCAGGATTTTATCTTTCACTAGTTTTACTCTGTATCTACTATTCCCCCACATGCATGGAAAGCAATGAATTAACTTTCAACAAAATAACAAGATGCAGACAGATTAAAAAGTAGATTACTGCATGACTTGACTTTACTGAAAGGCTGCTGTGGCATAAAGAATCTCAGTTAGTAGAAAAATGGTGTATCTGAAAGCTTCAGGAGCCACCTCAATCCCAGGGCCAGGTCTGTTTCTGGTGCATGGACCTTGGGAGAAGTTTCCCTGTCCTAAATCACACATGCTGGAGTCTTTATTTTATTTTTTTAAAGATTTTACTTATTTATTTATTGGACAGAGAGAGACACAGCGAGAGAGGGAACACCAGCAGGGCAAGTGGGAGAGGGAGAAGCAGGCTTCCCGCTGAGCAGGGAGCCCGATGCGGGGCTCGATCCCAGGACCCTGGGATCATGACCTGAGCCGAAGGCAGACGCTTAATGACTAAGCCACCTGGGCGCCCCTGGAGTCTTTGTTTTTTATACTAGAATACTAGGGCTTGTCCTCAAGAGTCTTCTAAAAACCCAAAAAGCTGTTCAAGAAACTGTAATAGTTAGGGATATTAAAAAGCCTACATTTGAGGAAGCGTATTTGGGGACCATGTCTATCAGTTGGTTCAGGCTGCTCTATACAAGTACCACAGACTGCATAGCTTGTAAGCAACAGAAGTTTATGGCTCACAGCTCTGCAGGGTGGGAAGTCCAAGAACTGAGGCACCAGCATGGTCATGTTTTGGTGAAGGCCCACTTCCTGGCTCATAGGCCGGCACCTTCCGACTATGTCCTCACATGGTGGAAGGAACATGGGAGCTCTCTGGGGCCTCTTTTACAAGGGCAGTAATTCCATTCATGGGGGCTGCACCCTCATCATCTAAGCACCTCCCAAAGGCCCCACATCCTAATACCACCACCTCTGGGGGTTAGGATTTCAACATATGAATTTGGGGAGGACACAGATATTCAGGCCACAGCAGTATCTTTGAAGCTTCCTAAAGACTCTAAAGATAATTTCTTTAGCCATCACCATATATGAATTAGACATCTTTATTTAAAAAAAAAAAAGCTTACAAAGTAAGGAGGCCAAGATATTATTATGGACTGAATGTTTGTGTCCCCTGAAAATTTATATGTTGAAGCCTTAACCCCCGGTGTGGCTGTATTTGGAGATAGGGCCACTGAGGAAGCAATGAGGGTAAAACGGGGTCATAAGGGTAAAGCACTGATCTGACAGGATTAATGTCCTTATAAAGAGATATCAGAGAGCTTGCTCTCTCCCTATACTCATGCAAAGATGAGCCCATGTAAGCACAGGGCAACCCAAGGGGAGAGTTCTCAACAGAAACCAACTCTACTGACACCTTGATCTCAGACCTCCCGCTCCAAAACAGTGAGAAAATAAACTTCTGTTGTTTACAGTCTGTAATACTTTGTTACAGAGGCCCAAGCAGAACAGTACAGACTTAATAGTTTGTTCATCTCTTACGTATGGAAGAAAATAAAGTAAAAGATTTTATTAAGAAGGATTTATGCAACAAACAGTTCCTGAGTTCCTTCTACATTCCAGGTTCCAGATGCTGCTCTCTTGAAAGCAGTATTTTAGTAGCAGGATCTTGCTGCCAAGATTCCCACCCAGAAATAAATGTAAATGAGGAGAGTGTTGAAAATGCAATTTGACTTAACCAAGGACCTGGTGCAGAGATGACCTTGCCAGCAGTGGGAGAATCTAGCCGTGTATGGGCAGGACAACAACACGGACGTGGACCCTGTGGTCTCATCCAGAGATGTCCAGGTTGTGCTACACTCTCTCACTTGTAGCCAATCAAGAGAAAAAATGGACTTGTGAACCAGTAAGATGCTTGACTTAATCCAAGTGAATCATCATTTTTAGAAATCCATGAAGTTATACACAGGAAAACCACCAGACAAGCAGAAACTGCTAATAGTAATGGATATTTGCAAAAATAAGAGTTGAACTCGTGAGTATTTAGGGCTTTTTCCTTCATGTGGAGCCTGTTTTTTGAAATGTGTGCTTTTTATATCTACCTGTCATGATGGAACTAAATTCCAGAATGGGGTAAAGTGTAACTCTGCTGACCCAATTTCTTCTGCAAAGACCTACACAGGAGCAGGCTGGGGGTGGCAATCTGTTGGCCCCACACATGCCTTACCACTGTCTGTGATATAACTTCATATAATGCTGTCACACCAAAAGGCCAACTGTCTACATCAGGAATGGGGAGGGACAATGCAGGTGACATGGAAGACAAAGCCTCCCCAGTGAACCAAGCCATCCCTGGCAATCACCTGATTTCTTCTTAAATTTCGAATAGTCTTCATAATCTGACAAGCATCAACACTGCTAGAGCTTTGCAACTCATTGCTACATTTGTTGCAAACATTTTGAAGGATTCACTAATCTGTCTGGGTATAAAACTAATAACAAAAAAAATTCATGGCCTTTACTCCTCTAGTCAGATAATAACCAATTAGTAGATATAATGAAGAAAGATCTTATTCACATTATAATAAAGACACAAAAATAAGCTTAAGAAATGTATTAGATCTGGACACACCGAGGAGATTAGTAGAAAAATCCATAGATTCCATATAGCTTGGTCAGAGTATAAAGGAGAACTGGGTCCCAAATGATACATTAAAAAATGTCTAAACCTGAAAAACCACCTCAGCACTTGCTAGAAAGAGTGACAGGCAGGACCTTAACTGGGCTGAGGATGAAACCCCTGAGTGCTCTCAGAAGACAGATAATGCAGATCAAATTCATTCTCATTACTCATTTACCTTGGACTAGTCTCAATAATGTAAGCTCCAAAGTATACATGCAATCATGCATAAAACTGGGGAAATAACACCATTAAAAACAAAATCTGATCCTAAAGTCTGGGCTTAGAACAGACACATGAAATAAAAAGAATGAGTGTAAGAAAAGAAAAGCCATTTACAAGAACCCAGGTGCTATTTTGCATAAAACGATTATGTTACTTTGGAGAAAATGAAATTTGATGAAATCTATTTCCTCATCTTTATAATAATTTTCACAGCCATGATACTTTATGAATGATGTCATTGTCAGGTGTATAATTATATATTCCTTATCACAAAATAAAATTGTGTTTTATTTTATTATTACATTAAAACATAATTTTCCTCAAAAAATGTGTAAGATCTATATCCATAAATTTTAGTGTTCCTGAAAGACACACACAAAAGACTTTAACAAATGGAAAGATGTACCATGTTCTTGCATAAGGAGGCTCATTATTTAATATCTAGTCTCCTTTGTCTATACATTTAATGTTTATTCAATAAAAATTCCAATAGGGGTATTTTGGGGATATAAACAAGTTAATTCTAAGGTTCAAATATACGAACAGAATAGCCAGGATATTTCTGAAAAGGAAGAAGAATAAGAGAGGGCTAATCTTATGAAATGTTAAAACAGTTCTAAAGCTATAGTAATTTAAACAAGGTAACCCTAGTATAAGTCTAGAGAAAAAGAGCCACTGAACAGAAACGGAACAGAAAATCCTCCCAAAATAGATCAAGATATATACAGCATATCCAGCAACTGATAAAAGTGACATCGTATAGCTAAATCGTGGAAGGAGCCGAGATGCCCTGCAACAGATGACTGGATTAAGAAGTTGTGGTCCATATATACAATGGAATATTACTCAGCTATCAGAAAGAACGAATTCTCAACATTTGCTGCAACATGGGCGGCACTGGAGGAGATAATGCTAAGTGAAATAAGTCAAGCAGCGAAAGACAATTATCATATGATTTCTCTCATCTATGGAACATAAGAACTAGGAAGATCGGAAGGGGAAGAAAGGGATAAAGAAAGGGGGGGTAATCAGAAGGGGGAATGAAGCATGAGAGACTATGGACTCTGAGAAACAAACTGAGGGCTTCAGAGGGGAGGGGGGTGGGGGAATGGGATAGGCCGGTGATGGGTAGTAAGGAGGGCACGTATTGCATGGTGCACTGGGTGTTTTATGCAACTAATGAATCATCGAACTTTACATCAGAAACCAGGGATGTACTGTATGGTGACTAACGTAATGTAATAAAAAAACATTTTAAAAAAAAAGTGACATTGTATATCAAGGGAGAAAATAATTTATCAAGAAAGTGCTGTTGAAAAAACTGATTAGCCATATATAAGAAAATAAATTTGGATACTTATCTCATTCTTTTCAGCAAAGTAAATTCCAGAAGAACCAGAAATGTAAACCAAGAAAAACTCAATCTGCAAAAGAACTAGAATAAAATGTAGTAGGTTCTGCATCATCCTTATAAGAGTGGGAAATCTGAATACATGAAAGTAAAAATTTCTGTGCGGCACAGGATAGTCAGAAGATAAATTGCAAACAAAAAAGTTTTTAATGCAAATCACAGACAAAAGACTAACACCCTTAATAAAGAGCTCCTGAAGTCAATAATGAAAAAGACTTACACCCTAAATCATATAGCAAATCTAGATTCCACACAAATACAAATGGCTCTTAAACATGTGAGGAGATGCTGAACTGAACTCACCGAGAGGAATACACCCTGCAAGTACAATGACACATAACTTTTCCCTTATCAGATTGTGTATTACTTTTCAGGGGGCTCCACAACAATGCACTATTAACTAAGTGCCTTCAACAACTGAAATTTATTTCCCCACCGTTCTGGAGGCTGGACAGCCAAGCTGGAGGAGGAGGCAGGGTTGGTTCCTTCTGGGGACTCTCCCCTTGGCTTATAGATGGCCTCCTTCTTGCTATATCCTAATATGGTCTCCCTTTGTGTGTGTCTGTGTCCTTATCTCCTTATGTCCTTATAAGGACAACAGTCACACTGGACTAGAGCCCAACATTTGACCTTATTTTAACCTCATTAGCTCAGTGGGGCTTCAACATATGAACTGGGGGTGGGGGGTGGGGGAACACAACCCAGCCCACAATGGCATGCTGTTGAAAACAGAACTCTAGACTATGCTGACGGGAATATAAATTGGGGCAGCCTCTACAGACAACAGTTTATCAGTATCAAAATTTTAACATATATTTCATCAAAGAAGATACATGAATGGACAAAAAGAACATGAAAAGATGCTCAACATCTTAGTCATTTGGGAAATAAAAATGAAGATGACACTGAGATACCACTTTACACCTACCAAAATGTCTACACTCAAAAAGACAGACAGTAACAAGCCCTGGAGAGGATGTGAAGAACCTGGAACCCTCATACATTGCTAGTAGGCATATAAAATGCAGGGGCCAAATTGGAAGACCATTTGCAAAATAGAAAACATAGTTACCATAGGACTCAGCAATTCTACTCCTAGGTACACACCCAAGAGAAATGAAAACAAATGTCTGGACGAAAACTTGCACATGAATGTTCGCAGCAGCATTATTCCTAAGAGCAAAATGACAGAACCAACCCAAGTGTTGAATCATCATCTGATGGTGGAAAAACAAAACAAAGCATATCCATACAGCAGAATTAGTCGGCAATAAAAAGTCCTCATACACGCTACAACACAGGCGAACATCAAAATCATCATGCTAAGTAAAACGCCAGATACAAAAGACAACAGATTATATGATTCATTCAGACACAATGTCCAGAATAAGCAAATCTATTCGGACAGAAAATAGATTAGTCATTGTCTAGGTCTAGGGGAGGCAAGGAGTGGGGATGAGGAGAGTGTGTAATAACCGTTAGAGATACGGGTTTCTTTTTGGAGTGATGTAAATGTTCTGAAATGTGCTTACGACAAAAGCTGTACAGTTCCATAAAGATACTAAAAACTACTGAATTATACTTCCAATGGGTGAACTTTATGTAATTAAATTCTCTATCAACAAAGCTGTTGAAAATTTAAAATAATAGGCAAATATCTCATAAAATATATAGAACCAAAAGGGAAATGCTAATACTCTTATTATGTAAAGAGTGCTTACAAACTACTAAGAAAAACACCCACATTTTTAAAATAGGCAAAGGATGACAAATTATTTTTAAAAGAATAGAAGTATCCAAAACACACATGAAAATATGCTCATCACTAATAATCAGTGTTATTTCCCCATGATGTCCTCCTTGAACCCTTGGAGTAAGAATCTGCTCCTTGCTCTGTGATCCTATGGCACTGCATATACCACAGTGATGGAAAACTACGTGTTTACACATCTCTCTCCATGGTCTGTGTACTCTCTCGGGGAAAGCACGGACCACCTCTTCCTCATTTGTACACTTTCAGTTCCAGCTGCCAAGCCCTGTGTCTGGTAAATATCCATAAACACAGGTATACAAGCTCCTTTTGTATTCTTAAACTGAAAAGTGATGTAATGTTTCAAAAGGGTGCTTTAAACAGTCATCAGTATTTCTATTTGTCCCCAGCCTCTCCTTTTAATTGAAAGTTTCCACCAATCTTGGACTCAAACTGTCTCATCTCCACTAATCTTCCTGTGAAGCAAGAAGGAGGTGGGGAAAAACCTGGGAGTGATTCTCTGATAACTGCCCCTCTCTCTTTTAGAACAGGACTCCCCTGGCCTCTCCTGGTACGTTCCTCCCTTTGAGAGGGGCAGCGCTGGAGGTCACCCAGCACCATTTCCATCTGGATCCAATCCTAAAGCAGATACACCCTTCTCTTTTCCCATAGCATTCCTACTTCCTCTGTTAGCCTTAGCTCTGGCTGACTCTGCCCACCCCACCCTGGCAGCGGGCCACCCAGGTAGATTTCCCTCTTCTCCTAGGACACATACCTCAAACCCCCTTTGGGATCATTGCCCTCCCAGCTAGAGGGCACCTGAGCTGGCATGGCCACAGTGCACCCCACCACAAGGGCATGCTTAGGGACAGCCATGAGATTCACGCCAGCCCAGAGCGACCTGGGCTCAGGAGTTTTACTGCAACTCCTGGGATGTCCAGGCTGGCAGGTCTGGTCACGAAGCAGTTGTGTGGCCTCAGTCAAGGTACTTAAACTCTCTGGGCCTGGGCTTTTCAAGATGGCAAACAAGGAGGCCAAACCTCATGGCCCAAAGCACCTTCATGCTCTGAAATTCTGGTTCTCTCAAGCACAACTTGTTCTGGGCTCTACTCACCACTGAGCTTCACAAGAGTCCAGAGAGTAAGGTCACAGGAATGCCAGGCAGGCTGGTCCTAGATGCAGAGATGGTGATTGCCCTGAGTTTGTGGGACCATGGTTGACATCAGGCATCCAGGAACACACCTTCCACACCAAGAATCACCCAGAATCCAGCTTTGCCATAAACACTGCCTGTCTGTCTGTCTGCTTGTGCTTGACTCTTACTGGATTCTCGATTACTGTCTGCAGAGTCTCACTTTCTCTCTCCCTCTCCTGCTCAGTGCTGGGAAAAGGAGGTATACTTTTTTTCTTCTACATCCACACAAAGGCTGACAGAAACTCATGCATCATTACAAGCAAATTAATCATGTAACCAGAGGTACTGGAGCATAGTGTGTGGTGGCTAAAGAGACTCCATCTTAAATGTCAGTGGGAAAAACCCACTAATTCTTTGGAGCTCCACTATCGACATTTAAATTCAACTCAGTTTGTGTCATTCTTTCCAACCAACTTCGCGATGTCCTAAACACACTGAGTTTTTTAAAAATTTGTCTTCACATGAAAAGTCAAAATTCAGGTCAACTTCAGAACTCGAAAGATAGTATTTATAAGGCTATAGCTCACGTGCAATATACTTGCCATCCACAAATATACTTCTGAAGAAGGAAAACTTTTAGAGCCCAAAATTGCAATAAAGTGGGTCAGAAGTGAATTGAAGCTGATAGAACAGTGAAAAAGAACATATAAAACATTCAATATAAATCTAACAGTGGGCATTCATGTCTCTTTTCCAAATCATTTGGCTCATATCACATTTACTTAACGAAAAAAGGAAGCTGTCCCTAACAGGTGTAGAAAAGCGAATGGAGAAAACTATTTTCCTCAAGCCTTTCTCCTCTCCTTTCTTCCACTCAAGTTAAAAATCGACTGAAAGAAATATAATACATAAGCCTCTGGGTTTCCCAAGCCAACTGCAACTTTATCCTATCAGTCAAACACTGAAGTGCATTCCAGAGCTTTTGTTCTAAGCCAGGCTGGCACGTTTGGTTTTTTTGGGTTTTTTTTTTAATTCAATTATCCAAGTTATAGGTCGGCACAATACAGACACATTGTTCTTGCCATCTTCTGTGAGAATTATGGAGGAGCCACTAGGACACCATGTCTGGCAGAGGCCTTCAGATTGGAATAAGCTCAGCCAGGTCTAGAAACGTGCCCTCAGGAGGCTGGGAGGCTCTGATCGGGAGGAAGATGCCTCCCTGGAAAGATCCAGGCTCCAAGCTCTGCCCAAGAGAAAGAAGTCAGAGAGGGAATAAGCAGGTTACAGGAAAAGGAGATACTAGAGAGGAATTCAAATGAGCCACCCGGTCAGTTCTCACAGCTTTGATGACAGCTTTGGGAAGGGCCCATCTTATCACCATGCCATTCTGGTGTCCTATTTGCACAAAGAATGCAGTAATGAGTCAAAAAGAACGAGTTCTCAACATTTGCTGCAACATGGACGACACTGGAGGAGATAATGCTAAATGAAATAAGTCAAGCAGAGAAAGACAATTATCATATGATTTCTCTCATCTATGGAACATAAGAACTAGGAAGATCGGTAGGGGAAGAAAGGGATAAAGAAAGGGGGGTAATCAGAAGGGGGAATGAAGCATGAGAGACTATGGTCTCTGAGAAACAAACTGAGGGCTTCAGAGGGGAGGGGGTGGGGGAATGGGATAGACCGGTGATGGGTAGTAAGGAGGGCACGTATTGCATGGTACACTGGGTGTTATATGCAAGTAATGAATCATCGAACTTTACATCAGAAACCAGGGATGTACTGTATGGTGACTAACATAATGTAATAAAAAAATATTAAAAAAGAAAAAAAGAATGCAGTAATGAGTTGACTTAATCCCTAAAGAGAGCCCACCCAGAACCAGGCACTTTCCCTGTGTAGCTTCACATCAGTCCCACGCCAACTCATCCTCTCCTGTCTGCGGGTGAGGACATGGGCCTGGGAGACCTTGGCAACAGGCCTTCCCAACCCAGACCCAGCACTCTGCCCAAAAGTTACCTCCCATCGTTGTTTTATACAAGAACCCTAACTAGTCTCAGAGGCATTCTGGGAAAAGAAATGTGTGATCTAAGGCAAAGGTTAGAAAAATGGCATTTTGGGGCGCCTGGGTGGCACAGCGGTTAAGCGTCTGCCTTCGGCTCAGGGCGTGATCCCGGCGTTACGGGATCAAGCCCCACGTCAGGCTCCTCCGCTTTGAGCCTGCTTTTTCCTCTCCCACTCCCTCTGCTTGTGTTCCCTCTCTCGCTGGCTGTCTCTATCTCTGTCAAATAAATAAATAAAATCTTAAAAAAAAAAAAAAGAAAAATGGCATTTTAAACAGAGCCACACACAGAAACTGCCATTGACATCCTGACTTCTCCTAGCATCTGTGCCGTTAACCAATGGCTTGTGGGCAGTATGTGGAAAGGCATTTTCTGATTTCCCATACTGTTAAAGACAACTTTGAGGAAAAGAATCATCATTCCCATGGCAAAAAATATTTCCTCCCAAGTTCAACTGAGGTACATAATGGCCAGAAAGAAATACAGCTAGGTTAGGTCACAAGTAAAATCCAGATAAAACCTCATTCTTTTAAAGAAAAATACACAGTCCTGCACCCCTGATTCTGTGAGCCTGGCTGGAGAGACTGTCCTTCATACGTCTTCCCCCACGGGAAGGACAATGAAGAAGGAAAGAACACCACAGTGTGACATCCTACACACGCGACAGGACAGGACTCTGAAAGAAGAACCAGTATCACTAACACTCAGGCAGCAGAACCATATTCCACACTTACTGCCTCAAGGAAGAAAGGACAAAGTGGGCCAAGGCAATCAGGGAGACTTTCCCTGGTATTTTGCAATTAGCGCCTAGCCCCCAGAAAGCAACCAAAACCTGCAAATAATCTAAGAGCAAAACCTCCAACCTGAGTAGCAAAGGCAGACCCTAGAAGCAGGTACAGGGTGGGACAAGCTGCAGGGAGGTCTGAGTGTGAATTCACTCTTTGACGCAGAGTTCAGGAAAGGGCAGGAGCCCAGCAGAAGCGGTGACAGATAGCATGCGGGAAAGCTGGGCTCAGGAAGGAAGGCTGTGTGCCAGGGGCCCATGGGAACTAAGGCCCCAAAGAGAGACACAAAAGATGACAGTCCAGCTGTTGTCAGAGTGGACAGAACACAACCCATGCCTCAATAACATGTAATCCCCTGGGAAGTTGAGACAACCCTTCTGAACGGATCAAGATGAAATTTCTGCCACCCAGCAGAATTTGGGCTCATGAAAGAGACCATGGGGCATCAGAGACAAAATAACATTCCGTGCACACCTGAATCCAAGGTTTGCAGTTATAAAACTCGTGGTCAACTCTGCAGCAGCATGGGAGGCGCACACGTGGGGGAGAGCAAGGGGGTGTACACCCATACCCCTTTAGGTGGCATGAGGGAGGAGGTGTTCTTCCTTGTTTACAGCAAGGGGACTCAATGTCTTGTGGTAACGTTTCAGGTCACAACAGTGCTAATTGTTTAAGAATTCAAACAACCCTATTCCACTTTGTGGGTGAAATTTGCACATGAAACTTGAAGGTATATATTCTTTTTTTGTTTTTTAACCAACATTTTAAGGATATTGATTTGCTTTCTCCATTAATTTGGAACACTGTTTCTCAGTCCCAAGTCCCTTATCCTTTTACATAGTTCTAAAAGGATGGTAAAATATTAAAAATTTTTATCCATAGTATATTAGTTTCATTCTATGAAGATGTGTATTTTTATCTTTTTGAAGTTCACAGGACTTATTAAAGTCCATGACGTGAGGTTTTTTGCCAACTTTCGAAAATCCTCAGCCAATTCTCCTCAAATACTGCTTCTACCCTATTCTCTCTCATCTCCTTCCAGGACTCCAATTACAGGGTCCTTAGACCATCTCTGTGCCTCTAATACTCTACTCTTTTCCGTATTTTCCCTCATTGGGTCTCTCCACGCTTCATTCTGGATATTTTCTGCCAGTACCTTTTAATTCCTTCATTTGTATCTATTCTGCTGTTAACTATATCCACTGAGGTTATTATACATTTTTAATTTCTAGAATTAATACATTCATAAGTTACTATGTCCTTTTTAAAAGCTTACCATTTCCTGCAGAAATTCTCAATTTTGCTCTTAATCTCCTTCGGCACAGTAAGTTCAGGGACGCTGAAGCTGGTGTCTGCTAGCTCCAGCACGGGAGTCCCAAAGGCTCTGCTCGCCGTGGTCATCTCTGTTTTTCATGCACATTATCAGCGCTCCTCGTGGGCCTATGTTGATTGTGTGCCAATATATTTGAAAAACTAGAAAAAGCATGAGCCCTAGATGATTTTTTTCCTCTGGAAGGATTTACATTTGTTTCTGGCAAATACCTATGGGGGTCAGCACTCCGAGAACATACTTAGTCAAGATCACGGGTTGAGGTGAATGAAAACAGGGTGTGGTTCCCAAAAAGGTCCAACTACTCTCTACTTCACTCAGGGTCCTGGCCTACAATGCAAGCAGTTTACCAGCTGCTCTACCTTGACGGGCCGGGACACCACAGTGTAAGCCCACCTGACCCAGTAAGGCTATAAAAACCCACGTGACGCCTCCAGAATGTGCAGACGACATCCACAACGAAGCAGCCCTGAATGCCGGATTCACCTCCTGAAGTTTCTAGCTCCCACAGAGCCTGGCATCCTAATGCTTACGGCCTTCTGAGTTCTCCCAGGTCTTCAGGCAGATGGCTAAGAATGGTTTACCCAGCTTTTCTACCTGAACACGGCAAGCAGCGAAATTACCCAGTCCAACATGACTACACTGTACTTTATAGCCCTACAAGAAAAGACTGTTACTGCTTTTCATAGTCAAGGCCCATTTCCCTTTACCCACATACTTACTACTTGTTTGTTTTTCATTCCTCCTGCACATCTGACTTTCCATCTTGAATTAGCACTTAGAACTTCCCTTTGTGTTTGCTTTCGCCAACTCCCAGTTTTTGTCTGTTTGAAATTTCTTCGTTTTACCCTCATTCTTGAAGTGAATTTCCACCAGATAATAGATTTCTGGTAACACAGTGAAGATAACACCCATCTTCTGTTCGTTTGTTACCACTGAAACGTCAGTCTACCTGCTGTCCTCTGAAGTGATTTGTCTTTTTCCTCTGGACGCTTGTAAGAAACTTTTTGTTTTTTATCATTTGCTATGATGCATTTTTTAATTTATGCTAACATTCACTAATTTCTTGAGTCTGTGGGTTGATGTACCATTAGTTCTGGAAAATTCTCAGTCATTATTTCCTCAATTATTATCTCTGCCCCATTGTCTCTTTCCTACTCTCAAATTAAAATGTGCTAGAACTCACTCTAGTCACTGTTACTTAATCTGTTACTTTTGTATTTCTACATGCTGCACTCTGCACAATTTTTACTTACCTATCTTCCAGGTTACTAATTCTTTCTTCAGCTCTAATCTTCTGTTAAACATGTCCATTGATGTCTTAAATTTAGTCATTGTATCTTTAACTTCTAGGATTTCAACTGTGTTCTTTTCAAATTTGCTATGTTACTTTTTATCACGTTTTCTAAATAATTACATGCTGAAATTTATAAGTTTAGCTTCAGTATTTTTCATTATAATTAGAGTACTTGTTTTAAGCCTCTATCTGATAATTCTAATATCTCTAATATCTAATATCTCATGTATTCGGGGTTCTGTTTCTGTGGTCTTTTTTTTTCTGCAGCTCCTGGCTCATAGTATCTTCTTTGTGTGTCTGATTATATTTGACTATCTGTAGATATTGCATGTGACAAATTACCTGGAGTATTATTTTGTCACGCACAGATAATTATATTTTCCTTTGGAGAAAAAATTTTTTTTTGTTTTTTTATTATATTATGTTAGTCACCATACAGTACATCCCTGGTTTCTGATGTAAAGTTCGATGATTCATTAGTTGCGTATAACACCCAGTGCACCATGCAATACGTGCCCTCCTTACTACCCATCGCCAGCCCATCCCACTCCCCGACACCTCTCCCCTCTGTAGCCCTCAGTTTGTTTCTCAGAGTCCATAGTCTCTCATGCTTCATTCCCCCTTCTGATTATCCCCCTTTCTTTATCCCTTTCTTCCCCTACTGATCATCCTAGTTCTTATGTTCCATAGATGAGAGAAACCATATGATAGTTGTCTTTCTCTGCTTATTTCACTTAGCATTATCTCCTCCAGTGCCATCCATGTTGCAGCAAATGTTGAGAACTCGTTCCTTCTGATAGCTGAGTAATATTCCATTGTATTATGGACCACAACTTCTTAATCCAGTTATCTGTTGAAGGGCATCTCGGTTCCTTCCACGATTTAGCTATTGTGGACAATGCTGCTATGAACATTGGGGTGCATATGGCCCTTCTCTTCACTACGTCTGTATCGTTGGGGTAAATACCCAGTAGTGCAATGGCTCAGTCATAGGGTAGCTCCATTTTTAACTTTTTAAGGGACTTCCACACTGTTTTCCAGAGTGACTGTACCAACTTGCATTCCCACCAACAATGTAGGAGGGATCCCCTTTCTCCACATCCTCTCCAGCAATTGTTGTTTCTTCCCTTGTCAATTTTTGCCGTTCTAACGGGCGTAAGGTGGTATCTTCATGTGGTTTTGATTTGAAATTCCCTGATGGCTAATGATTTTGAACATTTTTCATGTGTCTGTTAGCCATTTGTATGTCATCATTGGAAAAGTGTCTGTTCATATCTTCTGCCCATTTTATGATTTGTTTATCTGTTTCTCGCATATTGAGTTTGACATGTTCTTTGTAGATCTTGGATACCAGTCTTTTATCTGTACCATCATTTGCAAATATATTCTCCCATTCCGTGGGCTGCCTCTTAGTTTTTTTTATTGTTTCCTTGGCTGTGCAGAAGCTTTTAAAGTCCCACAAGTTCATTTTATCTTTTGTTTCTCTTGCCTTTGGAGATGTGTCATGAAAAAGGTTGCTTTGGCCGATGTCCTAGAGGTTGCTGCCTATGTTCTCCTCTAGGATGTTCATGGATTCCTGTCTCACATCGACGTCTTTCATCCATTTGGAGTTTATTTTTGTGTATGGTGTGAGATAGTGGTCAAGTTTCATTCTCTTGCATGTAGCTGTCCAATTTTCCCAGCACCATTTATTGAAGAGACTGTCTTTTTCCCACCGGATGTTTTTTCCTGCTTTATCAAATATTAGTTGCCCAAAGAGCCGAGGGTCCATTTCTGGGCTCTCTATTCTGTTCCATTGGTCTATGTGTCTGTTTTTGTGCCAGTACCATGCTGTCTTTGTGATCACAGCTTTGTAGTACAGCTCGAAATCCGGCATTGTGATGCCCCCAGCTTTGTTTTTCCTTTTCAACAGTTCCTTGGAGATTCGGGGCCTTTTCTGTTTCCATACAAATTTAAGGACTGTTTGTTCCAGTTCTTTGAAAAATGTCCTTGGTATTTTGATCGGGATAGCATTGAAAGTGTAGATTGCTCTGGGTAGCATGGACATTTTAACTATGTTAATTCTTCCGATTCATGAGCATGGAATATCTTTCCATCTTTTTATGTCTTCCTCAATGTCTTTCAAGAGTGATTTATAGTTTCTAGAATATAGGTCCTTTACGTCTCTGGTTAAGTTAATTCCAAGGTAACGTATGGTTTTTGGTGCTATTGTAAATGGGATGGATTCCCTAATTTCTCTTTCTTCGGTCTCGTTATTCGTGTATAGAAATGCAACTGATTTCTGAGCATTTATTTTGTATCCTGCCACGTTACTGAATTGCTCTATAACTTCTAATAGTTTGGGAGTGGCTTCTTTTGGGTTTTCCATATAGAGTATCATGTCATCTGCAAAGAGAGACATTTTGACTTCTTCTTTGCCAATTTGAATACCTTTGATCCCTTTTTGTCGTCTGATTGCTGTTGCAAGGACTTCTAGTACTATGTTGAATAATAGTGGCGAGAGTGGGCATCCTTGTCGTGTTCCTGATCTTAAGGGAAAGGCTTCCAGCTTTTCCCCATTGAGAATAATATTTGCAGTAGGCTTTTCATAGATGGCTTTTATGAGATTGAGAAATGTACCTTCTATTCCTACACTCTGAAGGGTTTTAATCAGGAAAGGATGCTGTATTTTGTCAAATGCTTTTTCGGCATCGATTGAGAGGATCATATGGTTCCTGAGTCTTTTCTTGTTGATATGATGTATCACGCTGATTGATTTGCGAATATTGAACCACGCTTGCATCCCAGGTATGAATCCCACTTGATCGTGATGGATAATCCTTTTAATGTACTGTTGGATTCTATTAGCAAGGATCTTGTTGAGGATTTTGGTGTCCATATTCATTAGGGAAATCGGTCTGTAATTCTCCTTTTTGATGGGGTCTTTGCCTAGTTTGGGGATCAAGGTAATATTGGCCTCATAGAATGAGTTTGGTAGCTTTCCTTCTGTTTCTATTTTTTGAACTAGCTTTAGGAGAATAGGTATTATTTCTTCTTTGAATGTTTGGTAGAATTCCCCGGGGAATCTGTCAGGCCCTGGACTCTTGTTTTGGGGGAAGTTTTTGATCACTGCTTCAATCTCTTCATAATTAATCGGCCTGTTTAAGTAACCAATTTCTTCCTATTTCACTCTTGGTAGTTTATAGGTTTCCAGGAAGGCCTCCATCTCTTCCAGATTGCTTAATTTATTGGCATAAAGCTGTTGATAAAAGTTTCTAATAATCCTTTCAATTTCATTGGTGTTTGTTGTGACCTCTCCTTTTTCATTCATAATTTTATTAATTTGCGTCCTTTATTCTTTTGGATAAGGCTTGCCAGTGGTCTGTCAATTTGATTAATTCTCTCAAAGAACCAGCTTCTAGTTCTGTTGATCTGCTCTACTGCACTCCTGATTTCTAATTCATTGATTTCTGCTCTAATCCTGGTCAATTGCTTCCTCGTGCGTGGATTAGGCCTGTCCCTCTGTTGCTGTTCCAGCTTCTTGAGGTGAGAATATAAAAACTGCATTTTAGATTTTTCTGTTCTTTTGAGTGAGGCTTGGATGGCTATGTATTTCCCCCTTAGGACTGCCTTTGCAGTATCCAATACGTTTTGGACCGTTGCGTTTTCATTCTCATTGGTCTCCATAAATTGTTTAAATTGATTTTTGATTTCCTGGTTTATCGAGTCATTCCTGAGCAGGATGGTTCTTAGTCTCCAAGTGTTTGAGTTTCTTCCAAATTTTTTCTTGTGTTTGAGTTCCAATTTCAAAGCGTTGTGGTCTGAGAATATGCAGGGGATAATTTCAATCTTTTGGTATCGGTTGAGACCTGTTTTGTGACCCAGAACATGGTCTATTCTTGAGAATGTTCCATGGGCATTAGAATAGAATGAGTATTCTTTGGTTCTGGGGTGTAGTGTTCTATATATATCTATGAGGTCCAACTCGTCGAGTATGGCATTCAAAGCCTTTGATTCTTTGCTTAGTTTTTGCCAGGGTGTTCTGTCTATTTCTGATAGTGGAGTGTTGAGGTCCCCTACTATTAATGTATTTTTATCTATATGTCTCTTTATTCTGGTTAAGAGTTGGCTTGTGTATCTTGCTGCTCCCCTGTTGGGGGCATATATATTTATAATTGTCATATCCACTTGTTGAATACTTCCCTTAAGAATAATATAGTGCCCTTCTGCATCTCTAACTATAGTCTGTAGTTTAAAATCCAATTTATCTGATATGAGAATTGCTACCCCAGCTTTCTTTTGAGGTCCATTTGCGTGAAAGATGGTACTCCATCCCCTTACTCTCAGTCTGAATGCATCTTTGGGTTCGAAATGAGTCTCTTGTAGACAGCAAATGGATGGGTCATTTCTTTTTATCCAATCTGCAACCCTGTGGCGTTTTATGGGATGGTTCAAACCATTTACATTAAGACTGATTACTGAGAGATATGATTTTAATGTTGCCATGTTGCCAGTAAAGTCTTTGTTTGTATTGGCTGTGACTTTCTGTTCTGTATCACTCTTGGGGCCTTTTTACTTTTATAGAACCCCCCGTAATATCTCCTGTAGGGCTGGTTTCGTGGTTACAAAATTGGTTAGTGACTGGCGATTCTGAAATGTCTTTATTTCTCCATCAATTCTGAATGACAGCCTTGCTGGATAAAGGATCCTTGGCTGCATGTTTTTCTCTGAAAGAGCTTTAAATATGCTCCCCCAACCCTTTCTCTCATTCCAGGTCTGTGTAGACAGGTCTGACGTAATTCTGATGCTTTTGCCTTGGTACGTGAGAAATTTCTTTGCCCTGGCCGCTTTCAATACTGTATCCTTGCATCTAATATTTGCGAATTGCACTATGACGTGACGTGGCGTAGGTTTGTCGTGGTTGAGCTTGGGAGGGGTCCTCTCTGCCTCTTGGACACGAATGTTTGTTTCCCTTGCTAGATTAGGGAAGTTTTCAGCTACAATTTGTTCAAATATCTCTTCTAGACCTCTGTTTTTCTCCACCCCCTCGGGGATGCCGATGATTCTAACATTGGATCGTTTCATTGAGTCAGTAATCTCCCGTAACCTACATTCGTGGGCGTGGATTTTTTTAAGACCATCTTCTATTTTCATTTTTTCCTCTATTAACCCATCCTCCAATTCACTAACCCGTTCCTCTGCTTCTGCGACCCTGGCCGTCAGAGCCTCTAGTTTTGCCTGCATTTGGCTCATAGAATTTTTAATTTCTGTCAGATTCGCTCTCATTTCTGTCCTTAGGGATTCTATATTCTCAGTAACCTTTTCGTTAATAGTTTTTTCAATTCTACTCATCATTTTGACCATCATGCACTGATACTCAGGCAACCCTGTTTGGGTAGAGTTTCCGTGTCCTGGTGGTTTGCTCTGCCTCTTCTGAGAGTCAGAGAAGCAGTGGCCGAATCTCAGCCTCGGTCTCAAAACAGAGGGATTGTGGACTGTTCTCCACTGATGTTCTGGCAACTTTAACTCTGTTTCTGTTGGTGCTGCTCAACCCTGCAGCGTCCCGGGATGTGTGCCCCACAGCCGGCGTCCCAGCCCTCACTTCCAGGGCTGGCGCGTCTCTGTCCTTTATGTTTCTAATACTGCCAGCCGCCAGCTGCCCCCGCGTGCTCCTGGAGCTCCCGGTCTCAGTCTGGTTCCAGTGAGCACACCGGAGCTCCGTTTCAGTCTGGTGGCACGCGTTCCCCCGCTCACGGTCTCATTCTGCTCTCTCGTGGGTGCCAGTCCGGGAGTCCGCCCGCTCCCCCGTGCAGGTGGCTACTGCTTCCCGGCGCCCGAACGCGGCAGCTCCCTCCCCCTTCCGTTTATCTTCCGATATCTGTGCACGGTTTCACGGCTCCCCGCTTTGTACCTCAATACTCAGCGCTGGAGATGTTCATTTGTAAAGATCCAGATGTATCTTCCCGCGTCTCAGGCTGATTCCGTGGGTGTTCAGGGTGGTCTGGTACCTATCCAACTCAACTCAGGGGACCACCTGAAAAAGGGGTCCCCTACTCCTCCGCCATCTTAACTCAGAGAGGTGGAGAAAATTTTCTGTTTGCTTCCACCAGTAATTGTCTGAGAGCAATACCAATCTGCGACCATCTTAATCTACATTCAAGATTTCAAAGTCTTTGAGCCAGTTGCACTTACAAGCCACTGCAAGAAAATGGAATACTTCCACTCCCCAGCTCAAAATGAGGGATAGCTTGGTTCGAATGACTCAGAAACAGAAGACTTTCCTTCACTGAACAATGTATCTTCGATTACTGTATATGGATATGCACAAATGCAAATGTAATATTAAAATGCAAATGTAAATATCATTCTGCTATAGGAAAAGCTTCCTCGTTCTTTGCTAAACCTGCATGTACCACATTTGCTTTACCAATTTCCTACTGATGAGCATAAATTATTTCTAATCCTCTGCTATTACAACAATACTACAGAGAATAATCTTGTATGTAGGTCATTGCACATGTTTACTAGCATGTCTGAAAAATTACTAGAAATGATGGAAATACTGCGACAAAGAATCTGGATACTTGTAATTTTGATAGATATGGCCAATGCCCTCCCCAGAGGTTGTACCCTTTTAAACTCCCACCAGCAGTTTGTGTCCTCACACCCTCATCAACATAGTACTGCAGATATTTTTATTTACACTTTGGGGTGTATTTTTTAAGGATTTCTAAAATTACATGACTAAAGTACATAACTGCAACTTTTCTTTCAACTAACAATATAACATGAGTGAGTAGCCAACTAGATAAATAGGGCTCTAACATGTTTTTTCCAAATACAATTGATACTGAAGAATAAATATTCAAAGATAAAAGTACACCAATCATAAACGTATGGCTCAAGGAATATTTACAAAAAGAACACACCTGTGTAACTATCATCCAGAATAAGAAAAATACATTGACAGAGGGTCCCACTGTGTCATTTTCCACAAATCTAATAAACCGATTCTAATACCCAATTTTAACACAGGTCTGGGATAGGTCTCCCACACCTCCAAGCCATTCTACGACTCCCGCTGCTTGTTCCACAATTCTACTCAATTCTAACACTCTCTGCCCAAAGAGAACATCAGACCCCACAGGTGATGGGCTCAGTCCTACAAGGCTGTCCCTGCCGGAGACACCAGTAGCCAGTCCAGGCTATCACCTGTGCTTCTGACGGTCCAGCTATGGATTGGAGGTTCTAATGATACCCTCCTTGGGTTCAATCAATTTGGGTTCATTTAATCATGAGTGGTTCAAATTTTACTTACTAGAACACCAGTTTATTACAAAAGGATATACTCAGGAACAACCACATGGAAAAGAGGCACAGGGCGACATTAAGGTATCACCTGCTTTTCAAAAGTTCGCGTCATGCCGCTTTGCTTGTGTGAAAGACCTACCTTAATGCCTGTTTTCCCTAGCTGAAAGCAATCTGAAGAGGTTTTTCACTTTTCAATAAAAGGCATGAAGCAAAGATAACATGAGTTTTGGTTTTGCAGCAAGCTGTTATAGAAGCAGTGAGCACCTGGAGCATGGAAAGTGGCATGGCCAAGGTCCTCCCCTGGGAACTATGCTCAGCATTTGAGCATCAAGCCATTACAGATTTGAGCTATGTCTGGAGCATCTTGTCCTTTATCTCAATTTATTCTGTGTATCCGCTAGCAAGATGTGCCCTAAGATATCAGAAAAGTCTGAGAGAGGTTGTGTTTTACATCTAGGAGCACTCACATTTTTCCCATATAAATTAATGGTAATTGCTTCTTTGCTTTACACTGTTTTGGCTTACAAAAGGTTTCATAGGAGCATTCTATGTTTGGATAACAGGGGAAAGCTGTGTGTGAAAAGGGCACAAGCTTCCACGTCCTCTCCTGGTGCACCACTCTCCCCGAATCCAGAAAGCTCTCCAAACCCCATCCTTTGGGTTCTTACGGAGGCATCATACACAGGCATCACTAATGAAATCATTGGCCACTGGAGACTGACCTCCATCTCCAGCCCCTGCCCTCCCAGAGGTTTGGGGATGGGAATGAAAGTTCCAACCCTCTAATCACATGGTTGGGTCCCCCGGCAATCAGCCCCCATCCTTAATTGGGTTTCAAAAGTCACTTCATTAATATAACAAAAGTCACTTTAATAGTTCTTATCACTTAGAAAATTTCAAAGTTTTAGATGCTCTGTGCCAAAGCTGGATGAAGACCAAATACGTATTTCTTATTGCACATCACAATATCACAAGTAACAATTATACTGACATAAGTGTTTTTTTCCAACAACTCTATGATGGATATTTTACATACCATAAAATTTCCTACAGGTGTTTAAAAACTTTTTTCCCCCAATACCGCTATGGATTTCCCCGGACTGTCACATTTTTCTTAGAAACCACAAAGTGTACTGTCATGAAGTGGATCATGTTTTCAGACAAAAATTATTCTGTAATTGGAGTTAAAACCTTAATCAAAACCCCTTCAGTTTCATATAAACCATAGGTCTGTCTCACAATGTCATCATATGAAACAAAAAAATAAATGCCTAGATGTATATTAAAATTATACCATAGATATTATACGATATAGGTCAATATCTGACTTGAAGAGATTTCAATATACTATAAAGTCTCACATAACACAAAGTTGATTAAAAATCTGTAGGGGACAAAAAGCTCCTACCATACCAGCCCTTCTCCAGATAACAGTTATGAACTCTGGATAAATACAAAAACAACTTCTAAAGATAGACACTTAACAGCAACCAAGAGCAGGCAGATACTGGAAGAGAGCAATGGGCACTGGGTGGATTTCCATTTTCACAGCTTCTTGGCAGAGGGAAGCCCCACTCACCATGAGCAGCAGCTAAAACTTAGGAAAAAACAGTTTTGACAGCCAGCAGAGGTTGAAGCCATCACAGCAATTGCAAAAGTGAGCAAGGAATCCTAAAAAGGCATGCACCAGAGAATGAAAGCCCCAAATTCTGTGAATAAATGTTGCCCAATTTTTCAGACATGTGTGGAGCAGCCTCTGAGCAGCTCCGCCAAGAATAAAAGAACTAAAGTGAGATCTGAACCTGTGAAAGGTGAAATAAAATGAGTTATTATGCCAAGGGGTTCTTCAATCCACGTCCTCACAGGGTGGAACCACGAACTTTTGAACTGGGCCAAACACCAAATATTCCAAGGACTCCCCAGGAACACCTGCAACTTTCTACAGTAACAGACTTTCACGTAGTGAGAGCCTTAGCAACCAATCATATTCAACCAAGATTAGTTTTCTCCATGAAGACCAATCAGAATTCTTCATAAACAACATACACAAATATGACCTTTTGTCTTTAAACCCTCTGACTTTTGTTCCCTACTGAGACACAATTTGGGGTTGCTATCCAAACCCTTGCTCCCCAAATTGCACTTCAAAGACCCTAAATAATGCTTTTATTTTATTTCAGTTCTGCCTCTTTTCTCTGTTGACAAGCTACTGCCCAAGAGGCCGAGTTTTCAGTTTGAGTCCAACCAAGCTAAGTGCCTACTGAAACAAATACAAATCGATATTCTTCAGAAGAATATAATAGAACTTTCATTCTCCAAAATATACATAACTTCAGTGTCCAGAATACAATCCAAAATTTGCCACAAAAGTGAAGAACCAGGAAAAAGTACGCCATTCTCAGGAGAAACCACAACCAGACTAACACCAAGATGAATCAAATGTTGGAATTAGCGGCTTGAAAGCCTCTGCCAGTACCTCAATACCAGGGATGTGAAAGAAAATATTCTAATCAAGTCACATTTTGCAAATCTCAGCAGACAAATGGAAACTATGAAACAGAACTAAATGGAAATTTGAGACCTGAAAAACAAAGTTTCTGAAATTTTAAAATTTACATGAAAGGCTTAGCAGCAGAATGGAGATAGGAGTCAGTGAACTTAAAGACAGATGAATAGAAATCATTCAATTTTAAGAACAGAGAAAAGGGAATGTTAAAAAGATTAGTCTCAGGGACTACTGAGACATTTTCCAAGGGTCTAGTGTACATCCGAGAAGAAGAGAGAAAGAACGAGGCAGAAAAACAGTCTGAAAGCAAACAGCATAAACTGTCCCAAATTTGGTAAAAAACAAAAATGTATAGATTCAAGAAATTCAGTAAACCTCATTTAGGATAAATGTTAATAAAGGCACACCTAGTCAAACTGATGAAAACCAAATATAAAAAGAAAATCTCATAGCCAGAGAAAAACAACACATTACATATAACGAAAAAATTCAAGTAACTGCTGACTTATCAGAAACAATGGACTCCAGAAGACTGTGTAAACCATCTGTAAAGTGCTTAAAAACAACAACAAAAAACAGCTATAATTCTATACACCAAAAATATCTTTTAAGAATGAAGGTAAAATGGGGCATCTGGCTGGCTTAGTCAGTTAAGCATCTGCCTTCGGCTCAGGTCATAATCTCAGGGTCCTGGGATGGAGCCCTGCATCCAGCTCCCTGCTCAGTGGGAGTCCGCTTCTCCCTCTCCCTCTGCCTCTCCTCCCACTCGCATGCTCGTTCTCTCTCAAATAAATAAATTAAAAACCTTAAAGAAAAGAAAAAGAAGAAGAAGAATGAAGGTAAAATAAATACACTTTCAGATTAAAGAAAAAAATAAATCTAAGAGAAATAGCAGCAGGCCTGTTCTTAAAGAAATGTTAAATCCTAAAGGCAGATCTTTGGCTGAAGAGAAATTATGCCAGATGTTAATTTAGATTTCCAGGATAGAATAAACACCACTCAAAAAAGTTAACTATCTGAGTAAAATAAGATTTAAAAAGTTTTAATTTTGGAAAAAAACACAACTGTTTAAAGTTAAAAAAAAAAAAAAATGTATGGGGCACCTGGGTGGCTCAGTTGGTAAAGCAGCCAACTCTTGGTTTTGGCCCAGGTCATGATCTCAGAGTCCTGAGATCGAGCCCCAGATCAGGCTAGGTGCCCAGTGCCGAGTTTGCTTGTTCCTCTCCCTCTGCTCCTCCCCACACTCTCTTGCTCGCTCTCTCTCAAATAAAATCTTTTTTAAAAATTTTAGATCTTGTAGAGTTTATAAGCAAATGTAGATGTAATACATTAGTCATCCATATCATAAAGAGTGGGTGGGATAAATGTGTATATTTGCAGGATTTCAATATTACATGTGAAGTGGTAGAATATTATCTCTCAATAGATTGTGAAAAGTTAAGAATATATATTGTTGTCCTCCAGAGCAAATTCTTAAAAATAATGCAAAATATAACAAAAAAGCCAAGAGATAAATTAATACAAAATTCTAAGAGGTACTCAAATTATCCAAAAGAAGGGAGGAAAGCAGAAACAGAGGACAAAATCAGAGAGGACAAACAGAAGACAAAGAATGTAAAGGTGACCTAAATCCATGATATGGGTAACTAAATTAAACGTTAATGGAATCAATAGTCCCGTTAAAAGGCGGAAATTGTCAGAATGAATTTTATAAAAACAAAACCTAACTAATGAGCTGTCCACAAGAGATGCACTGTAATATAAAGACACCAACAGATTAAAAGTAAATGGTTCTGGGGCGCCTGGGTAGCGCAGTCGTTAAGCGTCTGCCTTCGGCTCAGGGCATGATCCCGGCGTTATGGGATCGAGCCCCACATCAGGCTCCTCTGCTGGAAGCCTGCTTCTTCCTCTCCCACTCCCCCTGCTTGTGTTCCCTCTCTCGCTGGCTGTCTCTGTCTCCCTGTCAAATAAATAAATAAAATCTTTTAAAAATAGATAAATAAATAAAAAATAAAAGTAAATGGTTCTGAAAGAAATCAAAGACTGACTAAATAAATGAAGGGATATTCCATGTTCATGGATAAGAAGACTAAATATTGTTAAATGTCAGCTCTTCCCAACTAGATCTATAGATTCAATATAATTCCAATCAAAATCCTGGCAAGTCTTTTTGTGGATATCAATAAACTGATTCTAAAGTTTATATGAAAGAGCAAATTACCTAGAATAGCCAAGAAAATACTGAAGAAGAACAAAGTCAAAGGAATACATTACTCCAAGAATTTCTACAAGGCTACAGTAATCAAGACAGTATGGCATTGATTAAAGAAGAGAGAAATAGGGGCGCCTGGGTGGCACAGCGGTTAAGCGTCTGCCTTTGGCTCAGGGCGTGATTCCGGCGTTCTGGGATTGAGCCCCACATCAGGCTCCTCCGCTGGGAGCCTGCTTCTTCCTCTCCCACTGCCCCTGCTTGTGTTCCCTCTCTCGCTGGCTGTCTCTATCTCTGTCGAATAAATAAATAAAAATATTAAAAAAAAAAGAGAGAGAGAGAAATAGGCCTAGGGATCAGAAAAGAGCTCAGGCCAGGATCAAAAAAAGGCCTAGGAACCATACAAATACAGTCAACTCATCTTTGACGAATGATTAAAGGCAATTCAGTGGAGAAAGAATAATTTTTCAACAAATGGTGCTGAAACAACTGGACATGCAAGGAAAAATTCCTTTTTCTAGACAAAGACTTTAAATCTTTCGTAAAAATTAACTCAAAGAGGACCACAGACCTAAATGTAATACGCAAATCCATAAAACTCCTAAAATATAGCACAGGAAAGAATCTAGAGGACTTTGGGTTTGGCACTGACTTTGATACAACACCAAAGGTACAATCCATGGAAGAAATGACTGATAAGCCAAACTTCGCTAAAATGGAAACATCTATTCTGTGAAAAATACTGCAAAGAGAATTAAGAAGACAAAACTGGGAGAGAATATTTGCAGAAGACATATCTGATAAAGGACTGGCGTTCAAAATATACACAAACCTCTTAAAACTCAATAATAAGAAAATGAATGACCCCATTTTAAAATGGGCAAAAGACATGAACATGCCCATCACTAAAGATACACAAGTGGCAAAAAAAAAAAAAAAGCATATGAAAAGATACTCAATGTATCTTAATGATACATTAAGATACATTACTTAATCATAATGACTTATGTCATTACAGAACTGCAAACCAAAATGAGAGTCTACTACACACCTATTAGAACGGCCAAAATCCCAAATGCTGACAATATAGATTGGAGGCCAGGAGGTGGAGCAACAGGAACGCTCCCTCACTGATAGTGGGACTACAACATGGTACAGCCTCTTTGGAAGACAGTTTGGCACTTTCTTAAAAAACTAGAAACTGAACATCCTCTTACCGTATGACCCAGCAATCGTACTCCTGGGTATTTACCCAAATGAGTGAAAAACTCAAGTCCACACAAAAACCGGCATACAAATGCTTATAGCAGCCTTATTCATAAATGCCAAAACTTGGTAGTAACCAGTGCTAAAAAGCAATGAGCTATCAAACCAAAGACAGGGGGCAGTCCTAAAGACACATTGCTAAAGTGAAAGAAAACAACATGAAAAGGCTACATACAATGTAATTCCAACTGTATGAGGTTCTGGAACAGATAAAACTGTGGAAACGGTAAAAAGATCAGTGATTGCCAGGGGTGGGGATGGGAGGAATGAACAAAGCACAGAGGATTTAAGCGACTGAAACTATTCTGTATGATACTGTAATTGTGAAAACATGTCATGATATATTTTCAAAACCTACAGGATGTAAAACACAGAGAATGAACCCTAATGTATACTATGGACTCTGGGTGATACACAATACATCAGTGTCGGCTCATCAACTGTAAGAATGTACCACACTTGGGAGGGACGTTGATGGTGAGGGAGGCTGTGGGGATGGAGAAGAATGTGAGACCTCTGTTCTTGCTGTTCAACTTTGCTATGAACCTAAAACTGCTGTAAAAAACAAAGTGTATTAAATATTAAATAAAACCAGAAGAATGGCTAGATGAAATCCTGATACACGCTCCAACATTTATAAATCTTAAAAAAGTGATGCCAAGGAAAGAAGCCATTCACAAAAGACCACATGTAGCACATTTCCCTTTATATGAAATGTCCACAACAGGCAAATCTATAGAGACAAAAAGTAAATTAGTGGTTGCCTAGGACTGACAAGGTGGAGAGTGGTGTTGGAAAGAATGGGGAGTGACTGCTGATGTGGGGTTTTTTTGAGGTAATAACACTGTGCTAAATTTTTTGTGGTAATGGTTGCATAACTCTGAGAGTATACTAAAAACCACTGAATTACACATGTTAAATGGGTGAATTATATACATGAATTGTATCTCAATAACGCTATCATTTTTTAAAAGTAAGTGGCTGGAACCGCTACCATGCATACCATAAACAAATGAGTGCTGAAGAGGCCATACTAACAGATTCCCAGAGATACAGTATTACCAGAGATAGACTTCTCCTGGTGGTAAGTCAGCAGGAAAACACAGCATAAATATTTAAGTGCCTAACAACAGCCCCTCAAAATACACAAATGAGACCTCAAATACATTGAATGAGAGAGAGAAATAGACAAGTCCACAATCATGGTTGGAAATCTTAATGCCAGTTTTTTTGGCAGCCGATAGAAATAGATCCAAAAAAAGAGAACCAATAAAGACAGATGATCTTAAACAACACAATCCATCACCTTATTTAAAAATAAATATGCCAGTATTTAATAAGCAACTGTTAAGCATTTAGGTAATAACAGGTTTTTTTTTAAAGATTTTACTTATTTATTTGACAGAGATAGAGACAGCCAGCGAGAGAGGGAACACAAGCAGGGGGAGTGGGAGAGGAAGAAGCAGGCTCACAGCGGAGGAGCCTGATGTGGGGCTCGATCCCATAACCCCGGGATCACGCCCTGAGCCAAAGGCTGACGCTTAACCACTGTGCCACCCAGGTGCCCCCAACAGGTTTTTTAAATCTCCTTGACACTCATAAGGATTTTTAGCAGTAGAGTCTTTCTGAAGAAGCTGAGCAAGATCATTTGTACTGATGCCTTTTTCCTTCTAAACATACTTTCCAAGCATGGAGATTCATTCAAAACTATTCCATTCTTCCTAAAGCACGATGACCTTATTCTTTCCTCTTAGATTTTGAAATTTTCTACCCCAGAACCAAAGTGGTTATTTTTTTTAAAGATTTTATTATTTTTTGATAGACTTTATTATTTTTTTAAAGTAATTTCTACACCCAAGGTGGGGCTCAAATTCACAAACCCGAGATCACGAGTAGCACACTCTACTGACTGAGCCAGCCACGCAGTCCACCAAGGTGGTTCCTGATGAGAAGTTCGGGTTCTCCAGAAATGTGTGTAGGGCCAACTGTAAGTGGTCAGCCAGAAGTGCAGAATAGCCAAGTACAATTTTTTTTTTTAATACTGTGAACACAACTCAGTAAGAAGTGGATGCAGCCTATGTCCCCATTTCATACACACAGTATCAGGCCCATAGAAAGTCCTTTGTTCATTTCTAATATACAGCAACAGAGGCAAGACATAAGCTTGCATCTTCTGCTTTTCCCCAGGAGGCTGTTCTGGTGCCAAAGCCTTATGAAATTCTCCAGGGTTTTATGTGTTTTGTAACACTGTTACTTTTCAGCAATTCCCTGCAAGGTTCTGTCTCAAGAGACTTGTAGAGCCTGGTTCAAGGTAAGAGATTATCATGAGATCACAGGGTCCAGAGGCAGCTGTACACCCAAGGTCCTCGTTTAGGTGAACAAAGCCATGTCAGGGACTCTGTGCTCCTCCACCCTAACGATCCAGGGTCCCAGAGCACGTTCACTCCCATCGAAATATCCCTGGTAATACATGTGCTCAGCTTGGCGTGGGAGCAAAAGGAAGATCGGGATTAAGCTAAAACTGCAAGGAGTGCATTACAAGGGAGGCGGTGCCTAGCACATCTACACACGCCAATTCCACGGGAAGTCAGAGCCAGCTTAATTTTCTTAAATTACAAAGAAAATTGCAAAACAGTATTTTTTCATTCAACAAATATTGAGTACTACTATGTGCCTGGCACCAAAACGTGACCTTGGGATGCTGCAGAAAAACAGATAAAATCTTTCACCTTGTGCAGTTTATATTCTAGTGGGGGGCAGACAGATACATTAAACACATAAATTATATCTTAAATGGTAATAAGTGGTATGAAGAAAAATAAAACAGGAGCGGGTTGGGGAGAGGCTTGGAATTTTGAGTAGGGTGAGTTGCAAAGAGGTCTCTGAGAGGTGACTTTTCTGCATGTATGAAGGTGCCCACCACTGGTCTGTACACACATTTCAGAACTGACCTCAAATGATTTCAGGAGTCACTGAGTCAGGAGGAAGAGCCAGGGAGGATGGAGAAAACAGGCAAACTTCTCAGACTGTACTCATCTAGGTTCAGCTACCCCTGACTGGTTTAAGATATGAGCATATGGTATTTTTGTCCTGCAGCTAAAATACAGGCAATTCCAGTATACTAACTTTTTGAAGTTTATTCAAAATAATTTAATAATGACTCAGCACCCTGGAGATTCATCAATTACGGCAGCACTATGCAGAATCCTTGCTCTCCATACTGTCTACACTAAGGTGGGAGATGAATCCATGAACAGGGCTTCTCAAACTCTGGTCTTACATATTCTCAGGTGTCATAGTGTTCTCTGTGAAGGTAAATTATTTTTTCAATCTGTAATCACTTTTCAAACGAGTTCTGCCTCAAAAATTCAGTGCTGGGGGCGCCTGGGTGGCACAGCAGTTAAGTGTCTGCCTTCGGCTCAGGGCGTGATCCCGGAGTTGTGGGATCGAGCCCCACATCAGGCTCCTCTGCTATAAGCCTGCTTCTTCCTCTCCCACTCCCCCTGCCTGTGTTCCCTCTCTCGCTGGCTGTCTCTCTCTCTGTCGAATAAATAAATAAAATCTTTAAAAAAAAAAATTCAGTGCTAGTGTCAACATTTGAGTTATGAATTAGTGCCAAGCAGTTCTATTCTAGTTTCTCAGCTAATAAGGAAAGACCAGAGGCAAACTTAATTCATAAATTACACACTTTGAACAAGTAACATCATGGCCCACTGTGCAAGGTAGAAGACAGGAGCAACCACATGGTGCCTGGTGGTGAAGGCCTACAGAGGGGCAGGGGTGGAGAGGTGGTGGCAACGCACACTGGTAGAGACATGTCAAATCCAGAGCACCAGTACCACAACAGTCAGGAACTGGTCATGTGCACTATGGAGATTTTGTTCTGGCAGAAGACACTATTTATTATAGAAAATTAAAATTAATTTGATTTTTAGTGGTCTTCTAGTTTTATTATTACTTAAATTGTAACTATATCTTGACTGCACAATTGTGTAAAACTTATGAAATCTATTCTACAAAATTATGTGAAAATGTCTTTTTTTTTTTTTTTTTTTTTTAATTAAACTTGGTCTGGGCCCCATCCCAATGGAACAGCAAGAAAGGCAATCTCTATTACTGGGATTCCCAGATCCTTACTCCAGGTTGTACGAAGTTAGGACAGCTGTGGAGGCCCTCTTCTCTTCAATCTCCTTGCTGCCATGAATTCATTCTCTGTCCATGCATGGCGTTTTGATGACTGGCTTATTTTTGCATATTTCAGCACAGACAGATGTGTGGGCTACTTAGATTATCTGCAAACCAGAGGAAGCAGCATTCTTATCAGGAAAGACTGGGCTAGGGTACCGGCTTTGTTTCTAATCAGGAAACCCATTCTCTGAAGGCAGATGCTATAAACATTTCTGTTACCATATCTCAGCAGCACAGTGAAAGTCAGAAATGGGCATTTATTGGTGAAATTAGCAAAATGCTGATCAGCTAATAATTAATGGGACTCTCACTGGCAAAATTAAAGGTTTCCAGATATTTGGGGAGGCTGGGAAGATGGTGGAGCAGGAGGACCCTAAGCTCACCTCATCCCACACATACAACTAGATAACACTCACATCAGTGTAAATAACCCAGAAAATAACCCAGACTGGCAGAACAAACTCCACGACTAAAGGTAGAGAAGGGACCACACTGAGGAAGGTAGGAAGGGCAAAAATGTGGTTGGGGAGCTAAATGGACTGTGGCCATCCAGTGGGGAGGTAACTGGGGGCACAGAGAAAGGCAAAAAAAACCCAGACTATCATACCAGGGAGCCTGCACAGGGAACAAGAGACTCCCATAACATTTGGCTTTCAAACCCAGAGGGGGCAAATCTCATGAGTTCATGCAATCAGCCTGGAATTAAAGCCTGGTATTATAAAAAATCAGTGGGCTTGGCTTTGGGAGAGCCCAGAGGACATTAGGAAGCTGAGTCCCTGCTCTTAAAGAGACAGCACAACAAATAACCAGCCAAGATAAAGCCTGGAAGCAACAATTTGGAAAACTGCCAGGGACAGACAGGAGGAGTGTGGCCCTGAGAGGCAGGGATCATAGGGACACCGTTCCAGGAAAAAAGGAGCCACAGGCATCATTACCCTCCCCTGCCCCTCAGCATAAATCCACAGCCATCTGCAGGAACCAGCATACACCCACACCAAGCCCCACCCCCCATTCTTCCAAGATTTCTCTCTCCCAATCACTTGCCTCAGTCCTGGCACTGCAGGCCCCCTCCCCGACAAGACCTGAATAAACACCACAAATAGTTCATGTCCCAACCCCTGCCTGTTGTAGGACCTCAGTTCCAGAGGTGGCAGCAGGTCTCACTTTGCAAGCAGACCAGTGTACCTTGTTAGAATGCCCCCCACCTGTCCGGGGACCAAACAAAGCCTACAATAGGCAAAGACAGATGATGCAGCGGCTAGACTGAAGGCAAAAGCAGACAAGACTCAACAGCAGGACATATGGAACACAGGAGACACTCCCTGAAGCACCAGGTCCTGAGGAACAGGAAGACCTTTTCTTCATAAGGCCATCGCCTTCAAGAGGAGATACAGCTGACTTCTTAATACAAAGAAACAGACACAGAGAGTTAGACAAAATGAGGAGACAGTGGAATATGTCATATGGCATATGAACCAGACAAAACCACAGCAAGAAACCTAAGTGAAAAGGAGATAAGTAATATGCCTGATAGAGAATTTAAAGTAATGATCATAAAGATATTCACTGGACTGGACAAAAGAGTAGAGGACATCAGTGTGACCCTCAACAAAGAGAAGAAAAAAAAAAAAAAGAACCAATCATGGGGCACCTGGTTGGCTCAGTCGGTAGAGCGCGTGACTCTTGATCTCGGGTTGTGGGTTTGAGCCCCACATTGGGTGTGGTGATTACTTAAAAAAAAAAAAAAAACAGAAAAGAAAAAGAACCAATCAGAGATGAAGAACACAGTAAAGGAAATTAAAAATATACTTGATGAAATAAATAACAGGCTAGAAGAAGCAGAGGAACAAATTAATGACCTGGAAGACAGAGTAATATAAAGCAATCAAGCTGAACAAATGAGAGGGGAAAAAAGTATGCAAAATGAGAATACACATGGTGAACTCAGTGACTCCATCAAGTCTAATAATGTTCGCATTTATAGGGATCCCAGAAGAAGAAGAGAGAGGAAAGGAGGCAGAAATTTTATCTGAAGAAATAATAGTTGAAAACTTTCTTAATCTGGGAAAGGAAACAGATATTTAGATCCAGAGGCACGAGATCCCCCAACAAAATCAATCCAAGGAGGTCCACACAAAGACACATAGTAATTAAGATGGCAAGAAAGTGGTGATAAAAAAAAAAATTTTAAAGCAGCAAGGGAAAAGACAGTTACATACAAGAGGAAACCCCCATAAGCTTATCAACATCTTTTTCTTTTTTTTTTTAACAGCTTTTTTTTTTTTTTTTAAGATTTTATTTATTTATTCGACAGAGAGAGAGACAGCCAGCGAGAGAGGGAACACAAGCAGGGGGAGCGGGAGAGGAAGAAGCAGGCTCATAGCGGAGGAGCCTGATGTGGGGCTCGATCCCATAACACCAGGATCACGCCCTGAGCCGAAGGCAGACGCTTAACCGCTGTGCCACCCAGGCACCCCTATCAACATCTTTTTCAGCAGAAACTCTGCAGGCCAGAAGAGGATGGCATGATATATTCGAAGTACTGCATGGGAAATACCTGTAGCCAAGAACACTGTCCAGCAAGGCTATCATTCTGAAGAGAAAGAGAGATAAAGAGTTTCTCAGATAAATAAAAACTGAAAGAGTTCATGACCACTAAGCCAGGCCTACAAAAAATATTAAAGAGAACTCTGAGTGGAAATGAAAGACCATAAGTAGACTAAGAAAAGTAAAAAACACAAAAGCAGTAAAAATAAATACAATTTAAAAATCAGTCAAGGACCAATAATACATTATATGTTAATTAATTGAATTTAAATTTAATTTTAAAAAGTTTAAAAAATACACCATGTTAATTAATTGAATTTAAATAAAATAAAATAAATTTTTAAACAATATTAAACAATAAAAATCAGTCAAGTGATTCACAAATAAGGGAATGTAAATTATGACACCATATACCTAAAATGTAGGTGAGGGGAGGAGAGGAGTAAAGAATGAGTTCAGACTTATGTAACCATTAACTTAACGTAGATTGCTATATGTAGAAAATGTTAGATACAAACCTAACAGGTCTGTATCAAATCAAAATCAAAAACAATAGATATGCAAAGAATAGAGAGGAATCCAACTGTATCACTACCGAAAACCAGTAAAACCATGAGCGAAAGAGAAGAAATGATAAAACAAAAACTATAGAAACAACCATAAAGCAAGAAACAAAATGGCAATAAATACTATCTATCAATAATTACTTTGAATGTAACTAGATGAAATGCTCCAATCAAAAGAATAGGGTGACAGAGTATATAAAAAACAACTCATCTATATGCTACCTACAGGAAATTCATTTCAGATCTAAAGACACTTCAGACTGAAAGTGAGAAAATGGAAAAACATTTATCACACAAATGGATGTCAAATGAAAGCCAGAGTGGCAATACTTACAATGGAAAAAAATAGACTTAAAAACAAAGACTGTAACAAGAGACAAAGAAGGACACTATATAGTAATAAAGGGAACAATCCAGCAAGAAGATATAATAATTGTAAATATTCATGTACCCAATATGGGAGCAGTCAACTACATAAAGTTAATTTACATAAAAGAACTAATCGACAGCAATACAATAATAGTAGGGGACTTGAACACCATGACTGTATGAAACTAGAAATTAACCACAAGAAAAAATCTGGGAAGACCATAAATACAAGGAGGTTAAACAACATGCTACTGAACAATGAATGGATCAACCAAGAAATCAAAGAAGAAATTAGAAAGTACATGGAAACAAATGAAAATGAAAACACAATGGTCCAAAACCTCTGGGATGCAGCAAAAGTGGTTCTAAGAAGGAAGTATGTAGCAATACAGGCCTACTTTAAGAAGGAAGAAAAAACTCAAATAACCTAGCCTTACACCTAAAGGAACTAGAAAAATAACTACAAAGAAAATGTAAAACCAGCAAAACAAAGGAAATAATAAAGATTAGAGCAGAAATAATTGATATAAAAACGTAAAACATAATAGAACAGATCAATGAAACCAGGAGCTGGTTCTCTGAAAAGATCAACAAAATTGACTAATCTCTAGCCAGACTCATTAAAAAAAGAGAGAGAAAGAGAGAGAGAACCCAAATAAACAAAATCACAAATGAAAGGAGGAAAAAAAACTAAAACTACAGAAATATAAACAATTGTAGGAGAATATTATGAAAAACTATAGGCCAACAAACTGGACAACACAGAAGAAATAAATACATTCCTAGAAATATATAACCTAAGAAAACTGAAGCACGAAGAAATAGAGAATTTAAACAGACCAATACCAACAGCAAAATTGAATCAATAATCAAAAAATTCCCAATAGGGGCACCTTGCTGATTCACTCAGTAGAACATGCAACTCTTGATCTTAGGCTTGTGGGTTTGAGCCCCGCATTGGGTGTAGAGATTACTTAAAAATAAAATCTTAAAAAACAAAACAATACTCCCCACAAACAAAAGTCCAGGACCAGATGGCTTCACAGGCAACTCTACCAAACATTTAAAGAAAAGTTAATACCTATTGTTATTAAACTATCCCAAAAAGTAGAAGAAGGAAAACTTCTACGAGGCCAGTATTACCCTGATACCAAAATCATGACCAAAGACATGACCAAAAAAGAGAACTACAGGCCTGTTTCTCTGATGAATATAGATGCAAAAATCCTCAACAAAATACTGTCAAACTGAATCCAACAATACATTAAAAAAAAAAAAAAATTCACTATGACCATGTGGGATTTATTCCAGGAATGCAAGGCTAGTTCAATATTTGCAAATTAATCAACAGGATACATCACATCAATGAGAAAGGATAAAAACCATATGATCATTTCAATAGATGCAGAAAAAGCATTTGACAAAATACAACATCCATTCACGATAAAAACCCTCAACAAAGCAGATCTAGAGAGAACATACTTCAACATAATAAAGGCCACATATGAAAAACCCACAGTTAGCATCATCCTCAATGGGGGAAAACTGAGAGCTTTCCTTAAGGTCAGGAACAAGACAGGGATGTCCACTCTCATCACTTTTATTCAACATAATACCAGCAGTCCTAGCCACAGCAATCAGACAACAAAAAGAAATAAAAGGCATCCAAATTGGTCAGGAAGAAGTAAAGCTTTCAGTATTTGCAGATGACATGATATTGTATATAGAAAACCTGAAAGACTCCACCAAAAAACAGCTAGAACTGATAAATGAATTCAGTAAAGTCACAGGATACAAAATAAATGTTCAGAAATCTGTAGCATTCTTATACACTAATAATGAAGCAGCAAAAAGAGATATTAAGAAAATAATCCCATTTACTATTGCACCAAAAATAAAATATCTAGGAATAAACCTAACCAAAGAAGTGAAAGACCTGCATCTGAAAACTATAAAACTCTGATGAAAGAAATTGAAGACAACACAAAAACTGGAAAGACATTCCATGCTCATGGATTGGAAGAACAAATACTATTAAAATGTTTATATTACCCAAAACAATCTACACATTTAATGCCATCCCTATCAAAATACCAACAGCATGCTTCACAAGAAAATACGAACCCTAAAATTTGTATGGAATCACAAAAGACTCTGAATAACCAAAGCAATCTTGAAAAGGAAAAAACTGGAGGTGCATAATTCCAGACTTCTATATTACAAAGTTGTGGTAATCAAAACAGTATGGTACTGGCACAAAAATAAGACATAGATCAATAGAACAGAATAGAAAACCCAGAAATAAACCCACAATTATATGGTCAATTAATCTTGAAGAAAGTAGGAAGGAATATCCAGTGGGCAAAAGACAGTCTCTTCCACAAATGGCATTGGGAAAACTGGACAGCTACACACAAAAGGATGAAACTGGACCACTTTCTTTCACCATACACAAAATTATACTCAAAATGGATTAAAGACCTAAATGTGAGACCTGAAACCACAAAAATCCTAGAAGAGACCACAAGCAGTAATTTCTCTGACATTAGCTGCAGCCAACATTTTTCTAGATACGTCTCTTGAGGCAAGGGGAAAAATCAAAATAAACTACTGAGACTACATTAAAATAAAAAGCTTCTGCAAAGCAAAGGAAATAATCAACAAAACTAAAAGGCAACCTACTGAATGGGAGAAGATATCCAAAACAGGGTTAGTATCCAAAATACATAAAGAACTTATACGAATCAACACCCCAAAAAACAAATAATCCAATTAAAAATGGGAAGAAGACACGAACAGACATTTCTCCAAAAAATTGTTGAATCACTGTATTGTACACCCAAAAACTATATAACACTGTGTGTTAACTATACTAGAAATAAAATTTTTAAAAACTTAATGAAAAAGTTTCCAGATATGCATTAGATACATTAGAACCACCCCTCACCTTGGGAGGATGAGAATTCAAGAGGCAGTAGCTTGGTTCCTAAACATCCTGTGTTTACTCATTACATAGAGAATTTCTGGCTGCTTGGTGACAATTATAAAATAACCCAGCCTCAAGAAATTTATAGCATCTTTCCCTGTGTAAAGCAGTGATCAGATCACAAGAAAGGATGAAATCGTGGACTCCATGGCATCACTGAACAGACTGCATATATAGTGGGGTTTTTGGGGTTTTTTTTGCCTGATTGCTATTGTTGTTTAATCAATGCCTGCATAATGTACAGTCCAAGAGTTCCTTTTATTATAACCAAGAAACGAGGTTATGAGGGGGACTATCTAACTCTCATGTACTTTTGAATTCCTATGTGGCAGAAAGCCTCTAGCAAAAGGAACCTAAAATTTATAGAGGATCAACTTGTCCTTAGTCAGTAGGCAGCTCATGACCCTGAAAGTCAGGTGGCCTTCATATATCTGTGCCAAAATGGGCACAGGAATTTTTGCTAAGCCAAGGCCTGGGGCCTAGCATCCCTGAGTGTTCCATCAGCTGTTAACCTCTCCGTCTGAAAGCCTGTACTTCCCCGGAATCTTCAACAAACTGTGCTGAAGATCTCTTCTTCTCTAGGAACCTACAGTACCCTGTTCCCTTCATAGTCTTCAGGGATCTCCCTCACGAAGTTTAATGCCCATTAAACCAAGATACTCATTATCTGTTCTCCCTAACAGATGGAGAAGGAGCAGCTATCTGAGGACTATGAATAACAGCAGCAAAATATCTCTCAGATATGAAAGTGAAAGAAACAGATGGTCAGGTAAAGAAAAACTAAGAACCAATAGACCTGTTCTAAAAGAAATGCTAAAGAAAATTCTTCTCGTGGAAGGGAAATAATACAAGGGCAGAAATGGAATTTTAGGAATAAAGGAGGAGCAAAAGAAATGTCAAATAGCTATGTAAGTTTGAGACTTTTTCTTCTCTAGGGTTCTTTAAAACAGGTATGATAGCAGAAAGCAAAACACGTAACACTGAAGCCATTTTCAATGTTAGAAAGATGTAACACATAAGTAAAGGAACCTATGTGATAGTATGGTTTCTATGTTCTACTTGAAGCGGCATCATGTCTTTCCCTTTTTTTAGAGAGAGAGAGAGAGCAGAAGGGGGAGAGGGAGAGAGGCTCCACACTCAGTGCAGACCCTGATTCAGGACTCGATCTCATGACCCTGAGATCATGACCTGAGCCAAAATCAAGAGTTGGACACAACTGAATGAGCCACCCAGGCACCCTGCATCATCTTTCTTTCTTTCTTTTTTTTAAGATGGTATTTATTTATTTTAGAGAGCCCAACTCAGGCTCGATCCCATGACCCCAGATCATGACCTGAGCCAAAACCAAGAGTCGGATGCTCAACTGACTGACCCACCCTGTCGCCCCACATCTTACTTCTAAGTAGACAGAAAAGTTAAACATGAATACTGTAATTCCCTAGAACAACTACTAAAACTACAGAGATACACAGTAAAAAACCTCAATAGATTGATTAAAATGGAACACTAAAAAACATTCAAGATCCAGGAAAGGGAGAAAAATAAAAATATAGGTGTCAGTTATACATCAGTTATACTTCAGTACACACACACACACACAAAGAGGACAGAGAGACTACAAACAATAAAATGATTTAAATAATCCAAACATATTAATAGCTACATTAAATGTAAATAGTCTAAACACACTGATAAAAAAAGAGGGACCTTTGGATTGAAATTTTTTAAAGAAGACCCAAATATGCTTTGTACAAGAAATTCACTTTCAATATAAGTAGAAGGATGCTACTTTTTTTCATGTGGAGTGACTATATCAATCCCAGAAGTAAAGTATATTTTGGAGTAAGGAAAATTACCAGAAATAAAGAGGAACATTCAATGATTTCAAAATGCATTTTTTTTTCATCTGGAGTGACTATATTTATATCACAAGTACACTTTGGAGTAAGGAAAATTACCAGAGATAAAGAAGAATATTAAATAATGATTTCAAAATGTCCATTCACCAAGAAGACATAACAATTTTAATGTAAATACAGTAGTTCTCCCTTATCCACAGTTTCACTTTCCAGGGTTTCATTCAAGGTCTGAAAGCAGGTGATCCTCCTGACCTGTGGTAAGAAGGTCAACAGCAAGCTAACACCACATCAAAATGCCTATTTCAGGGGCTCCTGGGTGGCTCAGTCATTAAGCATCTGCCTTCGGCTCAGGGCGTGATCCTGGCGTTATGGGATCAAGCCCCACATCAGGCTCCTCCGCTATGAGCCTGCTTCTTCCTCTCCCACTCCCCCTGCTTGTGTTCCCTCTCTCGCTGGCTGTCTCTATCTCTGTCAAATAAATAAATAAAATCTTTAAAAAAAAAATCCTGTTTCATTAACTTTACTTTTTGTCATGTAGGCATTTTATCTTCTCACATCACCACAAGAAGGATGAGTACAGTTCAGTAAACCATTTTGAGAAAAAGAGACAACATTCGCATAACTTTGATGACAGTATATTGTTATAATTGCTCTATTTTGTTATTAATGTTGTTAATCTCTTATTGTGCCTAGTTTATAAGTTAAACTTTATCATAAGTATATACGTATGTAAAGGAAAAAACACGGTACATGTAGCGTTCGGTTCAATCCAGTTTCAGACATCCACTGGGGGTCTTGGAACATAGCCTCCGGAGATAAAAAGAGACTACAATATACTTAAAAATAGGCCAATAAAACACGAAGCAAAAACTGACGAAACTAACTTTTTTTTTTTTTAAGAGTTTATTTATTTATGTGACAAAGAGACAGCCAGTGAGAGAGGGAACACAGCAGGGGGAGTGAGAGAGGAAGAAGCAGGCTCATAGCGGAGGAGCCCGATGTGGGACTCGATCTCGGGACGCCGGGATCACGCCCTGAGCCGAAGGCAGACGCTTTAACGACTGCGCCACCCAGGTGCCCCTGACGAAACTAACTTCTTACATCAGTTCAAACATGTAAACAATACCAGTCCACCCCACAAGAAAAAAAAGCTGAAGAAAATGAAAATCAACAGGCTGTTTTGGATCCATCAGAATGAGGTTACAGGGAAAACTGCTACTCTAAAAACTAGAGAGACAGACCCGGGAAATACAGAGAACCACAGCTTTTCTGGAACAGAACTCCCTAGAGCCCTTGACTGGTTGAACATGTGAACTGTAACTGACAACTGCTGGAGGCTGACTGTGGAAAGTGCAGTTTAAAACTCCTGGGCCCAGTCTTGAGGAAAGAGCAGGAACACGCTTTCATGAGTTCTCACTCCAGGAGCCCCACCAGCTTCTTACAGTGTAGACTGGAGGGGAAAAAAAAGAAAATCCCTCATGCTTTGGACAGAGGTGAGATTAAAACTAACCATTATGAAATGAGCCCAGAGAAAAGTTAACCATCTGGAAAACCCACCCATACCAAAGGCCCTCCTGCAAGGAAAAGTAACTTTATCAAAGCTTTATCTCACCTGGGGGAAGACCGACAACTGGGGCCTCTCCTAGCCTTTCTGTCTCACAATAGGGAGGAAAAACAAAAAAAGTAAAGGCAGAGAAAGTCTCCCCAAAGGCACACTCCAGGGCCTCAGTCCCACAAAAAACTGAGACTTGACTCACAGGATTGCAAGAATGCTTTCCAAGCCCAACAGCTCACCACATCAACAGGGCTCCAGCATAACAGCAGCAGATTACAACTGAGAGACGTAAGATGAAGACTCATTTTCAGATGGGATTTCCGGGGAAACCCAAAGATGGTAGACAGACAAAAAAAGGACACTCGAAGAATCTGAAGCCTCTGACATCTACAACTACAGCAAACATCGAATACAACCTAACCCCTACCCAGATAAACAAAACCTCACACTAAAGGTCTCTTTACTTCAGTCATTACCCCATGTGTCAAGTCCCACTTTCAACAAAAAATTACAAGGTGTGGGGCCCCTGGGTGGAGCAGTCAGTTAAGCATCTGACTCTTGGTTTGGGCTCAGGTCTTCATCTCGGGGTCTTGAGATCGAGCCCCATGTCCGGCTCCATGTTTGGCGTGGAATCTGCTGAAGTTTCTCCCTCTCCCTCTGACCCTCCCCTCACTTTCTCTCTCTCAAATAAACAAATTTTTAAAAAAATTACAAGGTGTGCTAATGTCTGAGGAGACAAAGCAAACATAAATTCAACTCAGATATGGAAAAGATTTCACAATGATCAGATCAGGGGTTTAAAATAACTATGATTAATATGCTAGGAGCTCTAACAGACAAGAGTGGACAACCTACAAAAACAAAGGTAATATAAGCAGAGAGATGAAAACTCAAAGAATCAAAAGGAGATGCCAAAAATCAAAATACTATAGAAGAAATGAAGAATGCCTTTGATGCACTCACCAGCACACTGAAACATATGCATAATTGGAATATGAGGAGAAGAAACACAGAAAGGAGAAGGAACATCTGAAGTATTTTAATGGCTGAGAATTTTCCAAATTTCATGGCAGATCCCAAACCACATATCCAGGAGGCTCAGAAAACACCAACCAGGATAATACCCCCCAAAACCTACACCTACACATACCGTATTCAAACTACAGGAAACCAAAGAGAAATCATGAAAAAAGCCGGGGGGGGGGGCACGGAATACCTTACCTACTGTTCAAAGAAACCACAAATCCAAAATGGCGGCACTTGGGCCAAGTCACCAAACCAGGTTTTATTACCTAATTTAATTGTACTTTCAACCTGCCCCAGAAGTGCAGTCTTAACTGGCTGGAATCTTCTGATCAGCATCAGCAAGGCAATCAGTCCCATGGGCCCTTGCCACCCCCGCAAAGGAAGATGAGGTAATCCACCTTACCCATGCATTTGCCCTAAGGGAAGGGGACCTTGCCTGAAACAATCCTTTCTTTTCTTTTGCTAATAACTTTCTTGACCCACCCTCCTTCTATAAAGACCTTCTGTTTTGTACAACTCTTCTGAGCTCCCCTCTACTTGCTAGATGGGATGCTACCTCAATTCATGAGCGGCTTAACAGAGCCACTTCTATCTTCCAGTATACTCTACTGGATGTTTGTTCTTCAACCCTACAGAGAAGCAATAACATCCAACTTCTCTGAAACCAAGCCAGCAAGTATAAATGAAGGTAAATAAAAGCTTTGTTCTTATTCCTAACTAATTTAACTGTTCCAACTCAAAAGAGCAACAACGGCGTGGGTGATTACAGCTTATGGATAAGTGAAACAAATGCCAGCAATGGTATAAGGAATGGGAGGGAGAATTGGGACTGTTCTGTTCTGACGTACCTTTACCACCGGTGAAGTGGTACAGTGTTATCTGAAAGTAGACACAGATTACAACTGAACCTTGGACAACATGCATTTGAACTGCATGAGCCCACTTATATGCAGATTTTTTCTGATAAATACAGTACTGTAAATGTGTATTCTCTTCCTTATGATTTTCTTAATAACATTTTCTTTCCTCTAGCTTATTTTATTGTAGGAATATAGTATATAACATGCAAAACATGTTTTAGTCAACTGTTTGTTATAGGTAAGGTGTCCAATCAATAGCAGACTATTAGCTAAGTTTTTGGGAAGTCCAAAGTTACATACAGTTTCAACTGCTGTGGCGCAGGCCCCTAACCCCGAGCACTGTTCAGGGGCCAACTGTAGTTGTAATTGTGTATTACAAACTCTAGAGCAGCCGTTCAATTTTTTTTCAAAAGACTTGATAATGCTAAGAGAGAAAACAGAGTCACATAAAATGCTTGATTAAAACCAGAGAAGGCAGAAAAAAAGGCAGAAAAAAATTTTTTTAAAAAGGAGACAAAGAAGGGGTGCCTGACTGGTTCAGTTGGTAAGACCATGTGACTCTTGATCTCGGGGTTGTAAGTTTGAGTCCCACACTGGGCGTAGAGATTAGTTAAAAATAAAATCTTTATTAAAAAAAAAAAAAGAGGGGCGTCTGGGTGGCTTAGTCGGTTGAGCGCCTGACTCTTGATTTTGGCTCAGGTCATGATCTCAGGGTCTTGGGATCCAGCCCCACATCGGACTCTGAGCTCAGCATGAAGTCCACTTGCCCTTCTCCCTCTGCTCCTCCCTCTGCTCCTCTCTCTGCGCTCTCTCTTCCTCTCCCCCTCTCAAATAAATAAAATCCTTAAAAAATAAAAAAGAAAACAAAGAATAAATGGATTGAGCAGTTATAAATATGGTAGTTATTGATCCAACTATATCAATACCACTTTCAATGTGAATGGTCTAAATACACTAATCAAAAGAAATAAACAGTCTCTACTGTCAGTGTGGATAGGAAAATAAGACCCAACTTAAGTATGCTCCACACCCAATGCAGGGCTTGAACTCATGAACCTGAGATCAAGAGCTGCCAACTCTACCGACTGAGCCAGCCAGGTGCCCCAAGACCCAACTATATTTTGTCTACAAGAAACCCACTTTAAATATAAAGGCACACATAGATTAAAAGAGAGAAAGAAAGCTATCCCCATGCTAATGCTAATCAAAAGAAAGCTACGGAGATTGGGAAACCCTCTTACACTTGCTGGGAATGCAAACTGGTGCAGCCACTCTGGAAAACAGTATGGAAGTTCTTCAAAAAGTTAAAAATAGAGCTATCCTACAACCCAGCAATTGCACTACTAGATATTTATCCAAAGGACACAAACATAATGATTTGAAGGGGCCTGCACCCCAGTGTTTATAGCAGCAATGTCCACACTAGCCAAACTATGGAAAGAGCCCAGATGTCCATCAACAGATGAATGGATAAAGAAGATGCAGTATCTATATAAAATAGAATACTACTCAGCCATCCAAAAATGAAATACTGCCATTTGCAATGATGTGTATGGAACTGGAGAGTATTATGCTAAGCAAAATAAGTCAGTGAGAAAAAACAAATACCAGATGATTTCACTCATATGTGGAATTTAAAAAACAGATGAACATAGAGGAAGGGAAAGAAAAATAAAATAAGATAAAATCAGAGAGGGAGGCAAACCATAAGAGATTCTTAACTACAGAAAATAAACTGAGGGTTGCTGGAAGGGAGGTGATGGGAGTAACTGGGTGATGGGCATTAAAGAAAGGGGGGTAATCAAAAGGGGGAATGAAGCATGAGAGACTATGGACTCTGGGAAACAAACTGAGGGCCTCAGAGGGGAGGGGGTGGGGGAATGGGATAGGCTGGTGATGGGTAGTAAGGAGGGCACGTATTGCATGGTGCACTGGGTGTTATACGCAACTAATGAATCATCGAGCCTTACATCAGAAACCAGGGATGTACTGTATGGTGACTAACATAATATAATAAAAAAACATTCAAAAAAATAAAGAAAGAAAGAAGGCATGTGATATAATGAGCACTGGGTGTTACATGCAAGTGATGAATCACTAAATTTTACCCCCGAAACTAATAATACAGCATATGTTAACTAAATTGAATTTAAATAAAAAATTTAAAAAAAAAGAAAGCTGGAGTAGCTATATTGATTTTAGAACAAGGAAAATTATCAGGGACAGAGGGACATGATGCCACGATAAAGGGGACAATTCTCCAAGATAATATAACAATCCTTGACTGTATGAACCTAACCACGGAGTTATCAAAACACAAGAGGCAATATCTGATAGAAAGGCACAGAGAAGCACACACATCCACTATTACAGGGGGACACTTCAACACCCTTCTATCAGTAACTGAAACATCCAGCAGGCAGAAAATCATTATGGATGTAGTGGAACTGAACAGCACCCTGACAGAACACCATCACAGAAGACAGCAGCACAACACACCTTCTTCTAAGCTAGAAATCAGGAACAGAAAGATAAGAGGAAAATCTCTAAACACTTGGAAATCAAACAGCACACCTCTTAATAATCCACTGGTCAAAAAGAAGACATCTCATGGGAAGTTTTTAAATATACTAAACTGAATGGGAACGGAAGAACCGCATATAAAAACCTGTGGGATGCAGCTAAAATAGCTCTGAGGAAAACCTGTAACACTAAATACTTGTATTAGAAAAGAAGGGTCTCAAATCACTAATCTCAGCTTCCACTTCCAAAAACAGCGGGAAAAAAGAGCAAAATGAACTTAAGCAGAAGAATGAAAATAAATTAAGAGAAGAAATCAATTAAATTGAGGCACAAAACAGAGAAAAATCAGTGAAACTCGAAGCTGATACTTGCTAGAGCTGTGATGAACCTCCAGCAAGACTAACAGAGGAAACAAAAGAAAGAAGACACAGACTGTCATTAGGAACAAAAGAGAGTATCTTTACTGGTTCTGCAGATATTAAAAAAGACAATAAAGCAAGACTATGAACAACTCTACCCAAATAAATTCAGCAACTTCGATGAAATGAGCCAATTCCTTAAAAATCACAAAGTATAAAACATTCTCCAATATCAAACTGATAATGTAAATGAGAACCCTGTCACTATTAAATGTGTAGTCTAAACACTTCCAAAAGTATATGACGGTGATCTGGCTGCAGCGTCCGTCATCCCATTGATCGCCAGGGTGGGGCTGGCTGATCTGGCTGGCTGGGTAGCTGTTCCCTTCCTCCCTCACCACTCCATGTGTGTCCCTTCCCAAGCTGGTCAAAGAGGACCGCCTCCCCCAGTAGAGGAGGACCATTCTTCAGTCAAGGGTATAAAAGTGGCTGTACCCCCCTCCAAACAAGCTCTCAGAGTCCATTTGGAGGAGAATGTAGAGCAGTCAAGCTTCCAAGACTCCAGACACACCCAAATGAGGTGCTGCATGTGGCAGTCTGCCTTTCTTAAAAATAATAAATACTTCCAAAAAACACAAATCAGCAGACGCAGCTGGCTTTACTAGCAAATTCTATCAAATATTTAAGTTATAAATAACACCAATTCTATATGATATCATCTAGAAAATAAAAGGAGATAACTCATTCTATGAGGCCAGCATTACCCTGATAACAAAACCACACAATCACAATACAAAAGGAAAGCACGAAGATCGATATCCCTCATGAATATAAACGTAAAATTCCTCGACAAAATATTAGCAAATCAAATACAGGAATATAAGAAGAATAATACACTATGAGGTAGGTTACACCAGAAATGCAAGACTGATTTGATATTCAAGTATCAGTGACTGATCATCATAACAACAGACTAAAGAAGAAAAACTACAAGACCACATCAATGGATGCAGAAAAAGCATTTCAAAAATTCAACATCCCAGGGAGGTGGGTGGGGGCATGCGTGAAATAGGGAAGGGGATTAATAATACACTTATCACGATGGGCACTGAGTAACATACAGAATTGCTGAATCATTATATTATACACCTGAAACTAATATAACACTATATATTAACACTGTTAATGACACTGGAATAAAATTTAAAAAAAAACCAAAAAAACAAAAAACAAAACCCAAAGAGTACACTTACTTTCGTGAGCACTGAGAAATGTATAGAATTGTTGAATTATATTGTACACCTGAAACTATATTAATTATACTTGAATAAAGAAAGTTCACACCAGAAATTTAAAAAAAAAAAATTCAACATCCATTCATGATAAAAACTCTCAGCAAACTATGAACCGAAGGGAACTTCCTTAAGCTGGTAAAGAGCATCTACACAAAGCCCACAGCCAACATCATACTTAATAGTGAAACACTGAGGGGCGCCTGGGTAGCGCAGACGTTAAAGCGTCTGCCTTCGGCTCAGGGAGTGATCCTGGCGTTTCAGGATCGAGTCCCACATCAGGCTCCTCTGCTGGGAGCCTGCTTCTTCCTCTCCCACTCCCCCCGCTGTGTTCCCTCTCTCGCTGGCTGTCTCTCTGTCACATAAATAAATAAAATCTTAAAAAAAAAATAGTGAAACACTGAATGTTACCTCTGCAAGACTAGGAACAAGGCAAGGATATCCACTCCCACCCCATCTGTTCAGCATCATACTGGAAATCCTAATCCTAGTCAGTGTGGTAAAGGAGGAGGAGATAAAAGAGTTACAGACAGGAAAGGAAGAAATAAAACCTCCGTATGCAGATGACATTAGGTCTATGTAAAAAAAAATCCCAAGAAATTACCCAAAAAATCTCCTCAAACTGTTAAGTGAGTTTAGCAAAATCATAGAATACAAGGTCAGCATACAAAAATCAATCATATTTCTGTGGACTTGAAACTGAAATTCATAAAACACTATTATTTACAACATTTTTGCAAAAAAAGAGTATACTTAAATATAATTCTAACAAAATGTGCAGATTTGTATGCTGAAACCACAAAACACTAATGAAAGAAATCAAAGAAAATCTAAATAAACGGAGAGATGTACTATTTTTCATGAATTGGAAGATGCAATATAGTTTTCAATTCTCCTCCTCAAACTGAGCTATAGATTTAACCTAATTCCAGCAGAAATCCCAGAAGAATTGATAGAGACAAGCAGGTTTTAAAATGCACGTGGATGGGGCGCCTGGGTGGCACAGCAGTTAAGCGTCTGCCTTTGGCTCAGGGCATGATCCAGCGTTATGGGATCGAGCCCCACATCAGGCTGCTCCGCTATGAGCCTGCTTCTTCCTCTCCCACTCCCCCTGCTTGTGTTCCCTCTCTCGCTGGCTGTCTCTATCCTGTCAAATAAATAAATAAAATCTTTAAAAATAAAATAAAATAAAATAAAATAAAATAAAATAAAATAAAATGCACGTGGAAAGGCAAAGGAACTAAAAGAGCCAAAAGTATTTCAACAAAAAAGGAATAAAACTGGAGAATTCATACTACCTATTTTTAAGAGTTACGTTAAGGCTAGTATCCAAGACCCATAAAGAACTTATCAAAGTCAACACCCCAAAAACAAAGAACCCAGTCAAGAACTGGGCAGAGGACATTTCAGACATTTCTCCAAAGAAGACATACAAATGGCCAACAGACACATGAAAAAATGCTCAAATCACTCAGCATTAGGGAAATAAACATCTCAAAACCACAATGAGATACCACCTCACACCTGTGAGAATGGCTAAAATTAACAACTCAGGACACAACAGATGTTGGCAAAGATGAGGAGAAAGGGGCACCCTCTTACACTGTTGGTGGGAATGCGAACTAGTACAGTCACTCTGGAAAGCAGTATGGGGCTTCCTCAAGATGTTAAAAATAGATCTACCCTATGACCTAGCAATTGCACTACTAGGTGTTTACCCCAAAGATACAAATGTAGTGATTCAAAGGGGCACCTGCACCCCAATGTTTATGGCAGCAATGTCCACGCTAGCCAAACTGTGGAAAGAGGCTGGGTGTCCATCGACAGAGGAATGGATAAAGAAGATGTGGTGTACATATACAACGGAATATTACTCAGCCATCAAAAAGGATGAAATCTTAACCATTTACATCGACATGGATGGAACTAGAGGGTACTACACAAAGTGAAATAAGGCAGTCAGAAAAAGACAATTATCATATGGTTTCACTCATATATGGAATATAAGAAACAGGGCAGAGGACTGTAGGGGAAGGGATGGAAAACGGAAAGGGAAGAAATCCCAGAGGGAAACAAACCATGAGACTCTAACTAAAGGAAACAAATTGAGGGTTGCTGGAGGAGAGTTGGTTGGGGGGATGGGGGAATCAGGTGATGGGCATTAAAGAGGGCATGTGATATGATGGGCACTAGGTGCTATAGGCAACTGATGAATAAATAACTCTACAGTTGAAACTAATAATGATATATTGGCTAAATGAATTTAAGTAAAAAAAAAAAGTTACTTTAAAGCTCTATTATCAAGACAGTGTGGTACTGGTGAAGGGATAAACATATACACACATACGTCAATGAAACAGATTCCAGAGAATTCACTAACGGACTCACAAATACGGCCATCTGATCTTTGACAAAACTGCAAAAGAATTCGACAGAGTAAGAATAGTCTTTTCAATAAATGGTGTTGGAACAATCCGTATGCAAAGGAAAAAAAAATAAAACCCTTCAATGTAAACCTCATACTTAGTACAAAACTTAACTCAAAAAATTTTTAAAAAGATTTATTTATTTGACAGCGAGAAAAAGAGAGTAAGAGCGTGTACACGAGCACAAGTGGGGGGGAGGGGCAGAGGGAGAGGGAGAAGCAGACTCCCTGCTGAGCAGGAAGCCAGATGGGGCTCTATCCCAGGACTCCGAGATCATGACCTGAGCTGAAGGCAGATGCTTAATCGACTGAGCCACTCAAAATTTATCATCGCTCTAAACATAAAATGTAAAAGTACAGCACTTTTAGAAGAAAACATAGGTGGAAATCTTTAAGGCCTGGACTTGTTAAAATAAGACACAAAAAGTAAAATCTATACAAGGCACATCGATAAATTGGATTTCAGCAAAATTATAACTTTTTGCTTTATGAAAGGCGCTGCTCAGAGAATAAAAAGATAAGCCACAAACTGTGAAGAAATCTTTGCAAACCACGTATCCCACAAAGGGTTTGCATAGAGAATATACAAAGAATTATTAAAACTGAACATTTAGAGAAAAAAAACTGAACAGTTAGAAAACAACCCAATTAAAAAAAAAACTTGCAAAACACTAGAACTGACACACTTCCAAAGAAAATATACAGATGGAAATAAGCGTACGAAAAGATGTTCAACATCATTCACCGCTAGGGAAATGCAAATTAAAACTGTAACGAGATATCACTACAGGTCTATTAGAATAGCTAATATTAAAATTTTTAAGAAATTCCAATACCAGGAACTGGCAAGGAGAACAAATTAAACTCTCATACATTGCTGCTGGAAATGCACAACGGTAAAGCCACTCTGGAAAGAAAGCAGTTCCAAATTAAACAGAGACTTACTGGGTGACTCAGCAACCCCATACATTGGTATTTACCCTAGAAAAAACAAAACCATGCTCACACAAAACCTTTATGACAAATGTTTGTAACAGCTGTATTCACAACCGTCAAAAACTGGAAAACAGCCTAACATCCTCCAACTGGTGAATGGATTGACATCCATCCTCACCTTGAATGCTACTCACCAATAAAAGGAACAAATTGTTAATACAATCAACAGCACAAATACTGAGAGAAAGAAGCCGGTTTGGAAAGGTTACGTGCTCTAAGATTCTGCTGATACGACATTCTGGAAAAGGCAGAACTACAGGGTGAGCAGACAGGTGGGCAGGATTTAAGACTACAAAGGGGTAGTAGGAGTGTTTTTTGGGTGATGGAACTGTTTTGTATTCTCATTGTTGTGGCAGTTACAAATCTGTAAGTGTGTTTCAACTCTCAGAACCATACATAGACATACACACACACGTGTCAATTTTAGCATGTGCAATTTTTTTAAGGGGAGGGAGATTATTTTCTAGATACTTCTGCCTTCAGCCCTATAACATAAAGCCCCCTGAAGGCAAGGGAACACCGAAGTCTAGCTGCTGTCTGGAATGGAAAAAACAGAATAAAACATGTACTGAATTTCAGTTAATTATCCTGCTGTAGGTTTATAAATACTAAGGCATTTACACCTAGTTTTAAATGTTTTTTTTTTTAAAGATTTTATTTATTTATGTGACAGAGAGACAGCCAGCGAGAGAGGGAACACAAGCAGGGCGAGTGGGAGAGGAAGAAGCAGGCTCCCAGCAGAGGAGCCCGATGTGGGGCTCCATCCCAGAACGCCGGGATCACGCCCTGAGCCGAAAGCAGACGCTTAAGGACTGCGCTACCCAGGCGCCCCTACACCTAGTTTTATTGAACAAAATAATTTCAGTTTATCTCTGAGGGCTTGTGATCACTAACTTCCCAAAGGGTCTCAACCTCACTCCCATCTGAGCAGCACCGGTACCGAACGCTGATCTGCGAGGCTGCAGTCTCCCTCCCATCCCACAGCAGCAGCCCACGCCTCCGTCAGATGCAGGTAGGTGGGTCACCTGCTCCACCGCCTCCACCGCCTCCACCGCCTCCACCGCCTCCGGGAGGCCACTGTGAAGGAGAGGGGAGATGTGGGTGCAGACAGATCTCGAGAGAGACAAACAGGCACTGAGCACTAGCAACCTCGATTTCTCTTTGAAGAAAAAGGAGAGCACTGGCGCTGGCGCAAGCAGGGAGGCCAGCAGAGCGGGCTCTTTCCTGAAGGCTGTTGCACAACTCACATCGGGGAATGTGAGCTCCCACAACCCTTACCGTGTGAGAAATATTACTACTGGTCACAGAACCACCCAGAGCTTTATCAGTTCACCAGGTGGAGCATTTGATTCTCCAGCAAATGCTAGAAATTCCAGAAGAGAATTCGTATGAATGCTAATTTTTTTTTTCTTTTCTAAAATGTTTGAGAAGCTGAGCCAGTGGCTGTTCCTTGCGTGTTACCATGAAACCTCCTTGTTCACACGTTATCAGCAACTACAGAGCGGGAGGCGAGCAGGAGGAGCGTGCAACTGCTTGCTTCAGCGTTCTCACTCTGGGAAGCACAATGTCGTCCAGAGAGCCAGGAAAAGAGGCGGATCACCTAAGGGCACAATCTTGCTTTTCATTATAAAAAAAATAACCAAACATTGAATAGGCACAGTCTTGCTTGTCAGTAAAGAAACCCAAATTAAAACAACTTAAGAGTTTTTCACACCAGGGCACAGGTGACATGACCATCTGTCTGGCACATGCGTGGCTGCAATGTAAACAGCTGGCAGGGCTATCAGAAAGAAGGAAGGTGTATACATTTTATATCCACAGAAAAAAAACAGAAAGACTGCAATTCTTCATAGATTGCTAGCTGAAAGTCTCTAATTGCTCAGAACAAAATAAAAAACCTAAGAAAAGGGAAACACCTCCACGACACCATGGTATAGATCAACAGACAAGCCTGTAAACTCCATTAACACACAAACACTTGTTCATTAAAAAAAAAAAAAAAAAAAACAGAAACAAACCTGAAATTATTGCAGAGCTAACATCCCAATCAAAGCATATGTTAGACTGCTGATCCCAGTGATGTCGGGGGTGGGGAAGGGGAAAAAAAAAAACCTGAAATTAGTAAAACAAAGCAGAAATCTAGCACATGCTCCCATTTCAACTCCACAAAATACACACTGCAGGAAATGAGCACAGGACCTGGAGGGTAATAAGGTCTTGGTTAATACATTCTTTTCCTTTAAGTATCTAATTTATTGTTTTTGAAGTATTTGCATTTTTTTCTTTTTGTGGGACAACTGTTGCTATTTATTTTTATTTCAGTCAAGTGACCTTTAAAGGTTGAGGGAGAAAAATAAAAAGGGCACTAGGAGATTTTCTCAACACTCTACTTCCAGCTGTGTAAGTCCTGCATAGTCAGAGCCACAGGAAACAGGTCTCTACCTCTAACCCCTCAGTAGGTTGCTTGCTTTTGTCAAATAATCTTTTGATAATACAAAACTCATATTTCTTGAGCTCATCATTCAATGGGCACATTCCTAAGCACTTAGGAATTTACTAGCCTTGTGAGGGAGGCACTACTGTTATCCCCATATTAAAGGTGAGGATATTGATGGAACCAGAAAAGACCCCAAATAGCCAGAGGAATGTTGACCAGAAAACCAAAACTTGTGGCATCACAATTCCGGACTTCAAGTTCTACTACAGAGCTGTAATCATCAAGACAGTATGGTTCTGGCACAAAAACAGACACATAGACCAATGGAACAGAATAGAGAACCCAGAAGTGGACCCTCAACTCTATGGTCAACTAATCTTCAACAAAGCAGGAAAAGAACATCCAGTGGAAAAAAGTCTCTTCAATAAATGGTGTTGGGAAAATTGGACAGCTACATGCAGAAGAATGAAACTGGACCGCTTCCTTACACCATACATAAAAATAGACTCAAAATGGATGAAAGACCTAAGTGTGAGACAGGAATCCATCAAAATCCTTGAGGAGAACAGAGGCAGCAACCTCTTTGACCTCAGCCGCAGCAACTTCTTCCTAGACGCGTCTCCAAAGGCAAGGGAAACAAGGGCAAAAATGAACTACTGGAACTTCATCAAGATAAAAAGCTTCTGCACAGCAAAGGAAACTGTCAACAAAACCAAAAGAAAATGGACAGACGGGAGAAGATATCTGCAAATGACATATCAGATAAAGGGCTAGTATCCAAAATCTATAAAGAACTTATCAAACTCAACAGTCAAAGAAAAAATAATCCAGTCAAGAAACGGGCAGAAGACATGAACAGACATTTCTTCAAAGACGACATCCAAATGGCCAACAGACACATGAAAAGGTGCTCCACACCCCTTGGCAATTGCAGTACTGGGTATTTACCCCAAAGATACAAATGTAGTGACCCAAAGGGGCACCTGCACCCCAATGTTTATAGCAGCAATGTCCACCATAGCCAAACTATGGAAAGAGCCCAGATGTCCATCGACAGATGAATGGATAAAGAAGATGTGGTGTGTATATATACATATATATACACACACACAATGGAATATAATGCAGCCATCAAAAAAATGAAATTTTGCCATTTGCAATGACGTGGATGGAACCAGAGGGTATTATGCTAAGCGAAATAAGTCAATCAGAGAAAGACAATTTTCATATGATCTCACTGATATGTGGAATTTGAGAAACAAGGCAGAGGATCATAGGGGAAGAGAGGAAAAAATCAAACAAGACGAAATCAGAGAGGAAGACAAACCATAAGAGACTCTTAATCTCAGGAAACAAACTGAGGGTTGCTGGAGCGGAGAGGGGTGGGAGATGGGGTGGCTGGGTAATGGACACTGGGGAGGGTATGTGTTGTGGTGAGTGCTGTGTATTGTGTAAGACTGATGAATCACAGACCTGTACCCCTGAAACAAATAATACATTATATGTTAATAATAAAAATAAATTAAAATAAAAAGGTGAGGATATTGAAGCACAGAGAGGTTAAGTATTTGCCCAAAGTCACAGAGCTAGTAAATGAACACACATTGAGGTCTAACTCCACAGTCAGAACTACCAACCTTTACACCCGGCCTCATGCCTACTAATACTATCCAAACATACAAAGTAGTTTTGAATATTAAAAAAAAAAAAAGTTTTTCCATGTACAAGTCAGGACTCTGAAATCCAGAATATATGGGGCAATGTTTCTTCCAGCTCTAAACCAAACCAGAAGGTCCTAATGTTCTACAAGAATTTTATATTAGTAAACCTAACTATAAGGAAAGAACACTAACTTGAATAGTCCCCAAAATTACAAAGCAATACTTCAACCAAACAATCCATGTCCCAATCATTTCTGTTCATCTGCTATAAAACAGTGAGATACCTTCTCTTCACCAGAACCAGGGTATAACCTTTGTTTCATGTTGGCTATAAAGAAAATAAGAGAATAAAATAACACAACTGATAAGATTTATTTCAAAAACCATGACAATCCCCCCTTATTATTGTCCCAACTTTCACATCTGAAATTCCAGATGTGCAATTAAGATCGAAAGGTAAATGTTAATCTTCTCTGTTCTCTACATGTATTTATAAGTCCACAGAATCTGATAGTGGGTGAAGATTTTGGGTTTCTACTTCTAAAGAATGAGCCTGCTGTGAAGGTCAGCGTCAACAGCAACAACTCAATGACCATAAAGCAGATTCAGAATTGCCAAGAACTAATCATCTTCGGTGTAGATGAAACACGGCAGTCCAAGAAACCAGGCCCTGAGGAAATCACTGTATTTTGCTATTGAAGTTGCTTGAAGTCCATGCCAAACAAAATAAACTATTTTAAAATAAAACGTTGTAATCCTGGGCTGATGCAAAATAACACTTGGGATGGAACCCTTTCCAAGTCTGACACACAGGGGGCTCAAGAGCTAATGAGACTTGACGCACTGCCACAGAAGTTTCCACCACTGCAGGGACTGGTGGCTCCGGAGTAGAGAGGAGCTCAGGAGCACCAGGCTACCGCAAGTTCTATGAATGCACCTGGGCCTGGCAGTTGCTGTTGAGCATCCAGCGTACAAATCAACCCCACCCTGACTCACCCCAGAAATCTGGGAGCGAAGAAGCAGGAGCCTGGCCACACACCTGTCCTCCACTGACCTGTGAGCTCAGGTTCACCTGCTTAACAGCAATCAGCTCTTTGAATGATTATAGTATAACAGTCTTTTTAAAAAGCTCTCCCATTTTAAGCCACAGAATTTCAGAGTTTTACTGTACCTTAAGTTGCCTGGTCCATTATCTTAACAGACTTGGGAAGCCATTCTCACTTAACAAATGGGGAAAACGAGGACAGACATTTGGAGCCCAAAGACAGTTCAAGAAATGGGCAGCACTAGGGGCGCCTGGGTGGCTCAGTCGTTAAGCGTCTGCCTTTGCCTCAGGACGTGATCCCAGATCCCTGGGATCGAGCCCCACATCAGACTCCTCCGCTGGGAGCCTGCTTCTTCCTCTCCCACTCCCCCTGCTTGTGTTCCCTCTCTCGCTGGCTGTCTTTCTCTCTGTCAAATAAATAAAATCTTAAAAAAAAAAAAAAAAACTAAGAAAGAAAGAAAGAGGTGAGACTGGGCAAGGGCCTCACACCAACCCATCTCCCTCAAGCAAAGGGGACAGTTCCCTACGCTCTTCCCAGAGGGTCATTCCCAGGCCATCACTGATTAAAAATCAGGTTTCTGCTCCCTGAGACAGGAAACACAAACGAAGAGCAGTTTGGAGTGCTGGAGGTGAAGACAGAAATCCAGCTGGAATGTGCTGAGTTTGAAATATCTAAGAGGCACGGAGGGAGAATGAGCAAAGGCAGCTGGATGTCTGGCTACTATGAAGCATTAGAGAATGAAAACGCTATACACAGGGAACTACTGGAAGGACTGCCTTCTTTTTTCCCACCTCTTCAGACAACAAGGCCAGAGAAAATGCCACAGTTCATCGAATCCAAGATGCCACGGATTCTAAAACCAATGACTAAAAAAAAGAACTATCAAAATCTGACACAATACTAAAACAGCATGGACTGCAAGATGCATCCCAAATTCAGAGACATTGTAACATGAAAAAAAAAAAGGTAAGGTATTTAGATTGCAGTGAATACAGAGTAGACATCTGTTTTTGTAACTTTTTGTTCTGATATAATTTCAAGTTTATAGAAAAGTTGCAAAAACAGTACAAAGAATTCCCAAATACCCTTTACCCAGGGAGAGTCACCAATTGTTTTCACTTTGCCCCATTTATCATGCCCATTGTATCACTTTCTGTCCCCACACTTCTCCTTTATTCTCTCAGATTGTTTCATACTTTGTGCCCTCCTATCTCTAAATATCTCAGTATGCACTTACCAAACTCAAGGACACAGTGACAACGGAATGATCAAACTCGGGAAATGTGACACTGATATCATACTATTGTCTATTCCATCGTTCACATTCAAATTTTGTCCATTGTCCCAATAACATCCTTTATAACTCTTCTGCCCCCTTCCTGGCTCCATTCCAGGGTCAAGTAATGTACACAGGTGTCAGGTCCCTTTAGTCTTCTTTCAACCAGAATAGTTCCTCGGTCTTTGTTTCTTGACCTTGAAATGTTTGAAGAGTACAGAGGCCAGTTGTAGAGCACTCTGTAGGACATCACACAAATGGGCGTTGGATGTCTTCACGGAGTCAGGTTATGGCGGGAATACGCTCAGGGTGAGGTGGGTGAGGTAGCACCCTTCTGAGTCCCTCTCGTCAAGGAGGCACAATGATGTCTCCTTACAGGTGACCTTAACTTTGATCACTTAGGAATGGCAGCCACAGCAGGGCAATTACCTTTCATAAGAATGTGAATTATGAGAATTTTTTTTTAAAGATTTTATTTACGTAGGGGCACCTGGGTGGCTCAGTCAGTTAAGCATCTGCCGTAGGCTCAGGTCATGATCTCAGGGTCCTGGGATGGAGCCCCGCATCAGGCTTCCTGCTCAGTGGGGAGTCTGCTTCTCCCTCTCCCTCTGCCCCTCCCCACTGCTCATTCTCTCTCTCTCAAATGAATAAATAAAACCTTTTTTTAAAAATATTTTATTTGTTTACTTGTTTATTTAAAGAGAGCATGCACGTGAGGGGGGGTGTCAGAGGGAGAGAGAATTTCAAGCAAACTCTCTGCTGAGCATGGATCCTGACTCAGTGTTTGATCCCAGGACCCTGAGATCATGAACTGAGCCAAAATCAGGAATCAGATGTTCTGGGGCACCTGGGTAGCTCAGTCAGTAAGCGTCTGCCTTCAGCTCAGGTCATGATCCCAGGGTCCTGGGATCGAGTCCTGCATCGGGCTCCCTGCTCAGTGGGAGCCTGCTTCTCCCTCTCCCACTCTCCCGCCTGTGTTCCCTCTCTCACTGTGCCTCTCTGTCAAACAGATAAAATCTTAAAGAAAAAAAAAAAAGAATCAGATGTTCAGCTGACTATACCACCCAGGAGCCCCAAATTACAAGAATTTTCAGTAGTACAATCTACAAACAACAAAGTCTTACTTTACGTGTACAGTGTGAAATAATCAAAAAGAATTTAAAATGTGTCAGGAATTGCTTAATTTTAAGCACTTTTGCCACAGAGCAGGCCTGGCTAAGTTTGAATTAGGCAGGACCCCTGCAAACATCCTACTTGAAGCAGTATTCTGATGAGTGCTACCGGCAGTGACAATAGGCCACTAATGTAGATTGTGGGGTTTAGAAATCGGGCATCTATGTTTCTGGCCAAGTCAGGAAGCAAACTCGCTCTTCATTTAGGTCCTTGGGGATTGGTGACCTCACTGAAGTCAGACCACAAAATCAGTCACCTGAACCCAGGGAGCTAACTGGCTGGGCTACAGTTAGCTCTTAAGAATTGGCTTCCTTGGGGCGCCTGGGTGGCGCAGTCGTTAAGCGTCTGCCTTCGGCTCAGGGCGTGATCCCGGCGTTCTGGGATCGAGCCCCACATCAGGCTCCTCTGCTATGAGCCTGCTTCTTCCTCTCCCACTCCCCCTGCTTGTGTTCCTCTCTCGCTGGCTGTCTCTATCTCTGTCAAATAAATAAATAAATAAATCTTAAAAAAAAAAAAAAAAAAAGAATTGGCTTCCTTGGGGCAGAAGGCACTACCCTCCCTATTATCCAAGGGACAGTAAACTCTCGGTTTTTTTCCCTCATCCACAGGGGGACACACAGCCCTTGAGTATGCAGGGAGGAGCCCCATCTGTTCTGTAGTCTCTCCCCAGCTGGGGACTGGGTGGTACTGCCCACTCTTGCCCAGTTTTGTCCATATTCATGAGCATAGCCAAAAGCCTGGTGGCCACATGGACTGGCAGTCCTAGCCCCTCCCGCCTCAGGCCACCTGAGTACATCCAGGGAGGTAAAGACGTTCTGGATACCTTGAGCTCGCCCTGGGGTATGGCAATCTGCTGTCAAAGTCTGACTGAGCAGACCACTCTATTGATTTTTAAATAATGTATAACTGTTTATGAAATTCCTGTGCCCTTAAACTAAGCAAAAATGCTATACACAGGAAACAGCGTTTAATTACCAAATCAGTGACTGTTTAATTACCTTAGTTGATGTTAGTTCTTATGTTTATGGTCTGATGCCATCTGTGACCCTGAGGGAGACCCCACAAGCCCCCAGTGTGAATGGCACTCCTAGGAGGTTGCCCTGACCACAGGGTGTCTGGAGGAGGCTACAGTCCCAATCCCAACATCAGACTCATCTTTTTAATGTTATTTCCTTGGGCACGCACACACAGGATATGTACCAATGCAAAGCACAACTACTGCTTACACGTGGAAGTTGAGTTGCCGGTTCCCTTACCTCTCACTCACTTCACACATCTAGACAGATTGTGTAAGTCACAGCTTTTTATCAGCACTGAAAACTCCTTTCTTTTTAATGTACAGAAATGATCTAGTCACTGAGGCAGTGACAGATAGTGGAAATCCCACGTGCTAGGAAGCATAGACTCTGCAGACAGCCTATCCAGATCCTGGTGCCACGGGATTCTGAGCATAACCCCGTCTTCAGGTTGGGGACAAGAGCATGCCCGGGCTCAGCAGACTCCTATGAGCACTACACGGAAGAATTTACCAAAAGCAGAGAACAAAACCTGGTACACAGTGAGTGCACAATTTAAAAACAAATCACAACAAAAATTTTTAAAGTTTAAAAAAATTAAAAAAATAAATAAAAACAAATCACCAAGAGACCAGGGCTCCACTTCTGACAACCAGCACAGCCAGCACACGAACCATGCAGAGGGGCCCAGGGGATGCACGCCACCTGTGTGGTGAGCCACACAAGCCCTCCAGTGCCCAGGTACCCAAAGCCTGCCCTCCCACAGCCCCCATGCACCCTGCCTCCATGCAGCAGCAGCAGGGAAGTGTGGAGCCTATCACAGACCAAGGTGGGGTAGGCCCCCTTCCAGCTGGTGACTGCTTCAATGGCCCAGAAGCCAATGATGCAGAGGCCACTGGGTATGTTACTCCTCGTTCTTGGAGAGTCACAGAAGCCACCCTCCCTCTTCCTCCAGATGTGAGACAGCTACCACCAACATGACAATGTGCTAAAAAGGGGCAGCCTGGGCCCCCAAATACTGGTTCAGCCACTGCAACAACCCATCCTGAAGTCCTGTACTTTCCTTCTGGACTTCCCTATCTGTTTAAGCCAAGACTGAGTTGGGTTTTCCATCATTGGTGGCTAAAAATATCCCAACTAATGGACATCCACAAATGTAAAATTCTTAACTGAAAACAAAAAAACTAGACATTGTGAAGAATGATTTCCCTTCAGATCTTTAACAACAATAAATGATGTCCACTTTGACAAACTCCAACACACCAAAATTTTAACTTATTAAACAAAGCAGATCCCAAAATAAAATAAATGGGTTATAAGAGCCTGTGTCACATCATGAAGGGATCTGCCGAAAGGTTTCCTCTAATGAAATACAAAACGAGTTGGGGCACCTGGGTGGCTCAGTTAAGCATCTGCCTTCGGTTCAGGTCATGATCACAGGGTTCTGCTTGGCAGGGAGCCTGCTTCTCCCCCTCCTCTCCGCTTGTACTCTCTCTCACAATCTCTGTCTCTCTGTCAAATAAATAAATAAAATCTTTGGGAAAAAAAAAAAACAAAATAAGTCAACGCACAAAAGTTGGCATATGCAGTGCTTCTCAAACTTGAGTGCATTAGAATTACCTAGAAGGTGTTGGTTTATTTGAGAAACTCAAGGGATTTCAACTCAAGGGAGACTATGTAACCGGTCTTTGAGAAACAAGAAGCCATTATGTCTTAAAGTTTAAGGAAGGACAATCTGGGCTTGAGAGAGACAGAGGAGTACAACCAGGCAGCACTAGCTGCATGCTCTAACTTTCATCAAGATTTTAAAAACAAAGAACACCGTCCAAAAGACTCCTCCATTCCTGGGTTCACAGAAAGCAACATTCAAAATCCTTTGGTGGAAAAGTCTCACCAGGAGGCTCAAGGTTACCCTAAGGATGGGGGGAGGAAAGCCTTCTGCTACAGCAGCCCTCCAAATAGCTCCAGGTAGCATCTGACCCAAAGTTTTGGCCTCCTGCTTGTGATTAACCAAATCTCTGGCCTTGAGCCTGAATTCTTAATTTGTACTTGAAGCCAAGGACTCTGCTAAGCCCAAATCTTAAGTCTAGTTACAGCCACTACCATTCAACCTTCTACAGAACGATCATGGAATCGACAGCAAAGTGGCTGTTGCCCCTCCAGGTCAGAGGGCACTGTTCTCTCCAGTCAGGAGCCACACCATGTCCCTGACTGCCCCTCTGAAACTTCCAGCTCAAGGTGTGAGACCAGGACACTGTGTTCTGCCTTCTTATTCTAGTCCTTTCTTGAGCCAGGCAAGGAGAGAGAGAAATATCAGCCACCTGTTCCTGGTAAAATCCAAAGGTAAGTGTCCAAGATAGAAAGAATATGGTCAGAGGGATCTCTCACATGTCCAAATCTCAAACACTATAGGTGCCATCTTCCCCCAAAAAGGAGCCCCCACCAACCGGCACTTAAAGCCACTCACAGTTAGAACTTTGCAACTCTTCCGTTACTCTATTTTCTACCACCAAATGTTCATAAGGACTAAGGACCAGAACAAAGGACACACTAACACTAAGGGATTTCCAACATGCTGTTAGCAAATGACTCAGTTCACCCATCTCTGAGCAGCCCTGTAAACCACAATATATGGACATAAATGAGAGAAAAAGTTTTCCATAGAAGATTATATAAAGCCCTCAACAGAAAAAATGTTGAAACCCTAACTTTTCCTCTATAAAATGTTTTGTTTCTAATTTGATGGTGTTACATGTTACCTCAAGTTCCGGTTCTTTGGAGAAGGCTTGTTATTTCCTCATTCTGCAAAACTATTTTTTACTGAATCTGGACTATATATAAACACACAAGACCCATTTTTATTTGCCACTATAGACCAGTTCAATCTATAATAGTTTAAGCCACTTACGGATGATGTATAAATCAAACAGAAAACAGACAGCATGGTGATACACTACTTCTCTAACTGCCTTAGCACTTTTAATATACAGAGATACATATAATACACGCTTGCACACAGTTCGTAAAACTGTGAGGCTGCTCAGTGCTCTGTTTGACCAATTTTAACTACCTTTTTTTGTTTTTTCATTTTCTGCTTTGAAATGTATTCTAAGTTCAATGTGGAAAACCTGGAAATACCAGTAAAGGCCTCAAGGTCACCCATAAACCCTCCCTCCTACTGACAGTGCTGGTGGGGAGAACTTAAGCATCATTTGACCTTCTCCAAGCCCTCCAGGTCCACAGTTCTTGCCCTGAACACCCGCCCCCTCCACTATTGGATCGCTTGGCTTACGTCTCCAGGGCACGATTTATGAGCGTGAAACACCGAAAAGAGATTGAACAGACTCCTACGTGGGATTTGTGACTGAGCCCACCCATGGGAGGAAAGGGACGATCCTGCTGAACAAG
>NW_024426452.1:138043-170659 GCF_017311325.1 Ursus maritimus | reverse complement strand
TAGTACAACACGTAAAACTTGCAACAGACTTTTTTAGGCCCTGAGAGTGGCATGTTATTTCAAACAATTTTCCCAAGTGCAAATTCGTGATACAACCAAAGGAAGCAGGTACGTTCTAAAAAGTTTCTATACGGAAGGACGTTAACGTTCTGTGGATTAAGTGGCCTGCTCCGAGGAGCCGGGCCTCGCGCTCTGCAGGTGAAGGGGTTGGCTGAGGGACCTGGCACCGTGGGCAACCCAGGCGCCCGGGTGCCTGGCAGCCGCGCGTCCCTGGAGGCAAGTCAGCAGCCTCGCTCATGCTCGACCGTTTAACCTCCGCGTCGTCAGTGAGGGCCAAGCCCTCGCCCCAATCCCGACCGCACGCCAGGAGTTTAGGTCCACTTCAGCAGAGGGGCCAGAAAGCTGCAAACTCGTTGCGAACACCTCGCACACTGCAGGACGGCAGCGCCTGTAGGACCTGGTTTTCAACGGTTGGGTGGAGCAGCTGGATTCCCGCGGGACACGGACTTTTAAAGTGACCTCCCGCCCTCCCCCCTCCAGCCTTCCGGGGTGACGGAAAAAGACGGCCGGCAAGTCGGGCTTACCGAAGCCGGGGTCCCATACCCGGAGGCGAAGGGAGGACACGGACCCCGCGCAGACGCCGGTCCCGGGCGCCGAGGCGAGGGCGGGCGGGGTCGCGGGGTTCGCCCCACGATCCCGCCGCGCCCATAGTCGCTGGGCCCCGGACTCCCTCCTCCCCACCTGCCGACTGCCTGGGGCGCAGCCCGGGAGACCACGAGCCTTTCTCCTCGGCGTCCCTACCCGGGGGGAGCGCGCCCCGGCCTGCGGCACGTGCGGCGGAGGGGCGGGCCCGGCAGCCCCGCCCCAGGCCCGCTCACCTGGGCTGTGGGCGCCTCCGGTCTCCCCCGCGCGCGGGGCACAGGGGCGCGAGCCAAGGGAGCTTGCGCACTCGCGGGGAACGCACGATTCGTCCCGCCCGCCGCTCTTTGTGTCTGGAGGCCCCGACGCCGCGCTCCTGCAGCCACCAGGCACCGCCTCCTTGTCCTCCCGGCGCTGGGCGGGCCGGGTGGGCGGGGCATGCGGGCCGGGGAGGGGCGAGCAGGGGCGCTGGCGCCCTCCCAGTCGGCCGCTCCTGTGCTGGGAGTTTTCAGCCGCAGCTTTCTGTCAGCGACAGGCGTACGTGGGGTTTGGCTGTTCGCAGTCCTTACTCCAGCATCATCTTCTGGGAACAACCCGAGCAGGCAAGCCAGGTAGTAGTAATACCCCAAATTTGCAGTTGAGGGAACCGGAAGACACAAAACTTAGGGTTCCGGTCTTCCCATCACGTATCAAATCAAATATTTATTTAGCACGCACTAGTGCCAGGCGTCGTCCCAGGGGCTGAGAACGGAGCAGTAACAATGGGGGGAGGGCTGGCCAAATAAAATAAAATAAAATCCCTGCCCCTCGTGGAGTTTACACGCCGGAGGACAATTTAAAAGCTTAAATGAAACATACAAAAATGTTAGATAGTTATAAATGCCAAAACGAAGCAAATTAAGAGAGGAGCATAAGGAGTGCAGGAGGTTGGGCCAGGGAAGGTCAGAGGAACGGTGACATTTTAAGTGACAGCTAGAAGGGAGTGAGGGCGGGACACAGGCAGCAGTCTGGGGGAACAGTTGGCCTTGAGTCTAGAGGATGCCCAGTGCGTTTCTTTGTGGCCAGGAAGAGTGGCAGGGTGAAGAGTGTGGTGTGTGAGACCAGAAAGTGAGAGATGGGCGGAGAGGTACGTAGGGTCTTGCTGACCCTTGTAAGGACTTGGTTTCTACTCTGAGAGCGTTTAGTAGAGGGAACTTGTGGTCGGACTTAAAGTCGCTCTGGTCACTGGGTGAGGGTGAGTGGGGAGAGAGGGAGCAAAGTTTGAAGCACGGAGACCATTAAGAAGTGATGGCAGTAATTGAGAGCTGAAGGTGGCTGGGACCAGGGTGGAGGGGGTGAGGAGTAGTTAGATGAAGGATATTGGGGGGGTCGGGCAGACAGGAAGTGCCTCCAATTGGAGGTGGGTTGTGGGAGAGAGAAAGGGGGACTTCAAGGTTTTGGTGGAAGCAACCACACTCATTTTATGCTGGGTTCCTTCCATGCACAACCTTATTTTAATCCTCACAACAATCCCAGGCCATAGTTGTAAAATTGTTCTTTTACAGAGGCGGGAAATGAAGCTTAAGTGGTTAAATAACATACTGGGATCCATATAGCTCCCAGGTGCCAAAATCTGACCCCAAAGCTTGCACATGCTCTGGTCGCCCGGTTGCTGATCAGAGACCCTGGGCTACATACCCCTTCCTCCTCCTCCTCTCAGTGTTCTCAATGCCCCCACTGTCCTTCCAGTCATCAGATTAAGAGGCTTGTCTTCATTCCTTATCTTCTAGACTTCAGGGCATGGGCCAGTTGCACTCTGGATCCCTGACAGAGCAGTCCTGCCTGTCCTGTGGCTTCTCTGATTATTCCTTCTCAGTGCTCCCTTGCGGTCCTCCTTTCCGCTTGCCTAGATATTTTCATTTACAAGGGTCCTAGACTTGGCTCCCTGCTCTCTGCCTAGGCTCTGGGTACTTCTCCCATCCCCTGTCTTAAGTCACCAACCTTGTGCTGATTACATAGTATCCCTTAGTATTTCTAGTCTGCTCTTACTCTGGTCCTCACTCTCTTTCTCTCTCTCTTTTTAAAATATTCTTCCAGTGATTTTTTGAAAGATTTTATTTATTTATTTGACACAGAGAGAGAAAGTGTGAGAGAGAGAGAGCACAAGCCTGGGGGAGAGACAGAGGGAGGAGCCCAATGTGGGGCTCGATTCAGGAACCCTGTGATCATGACCTGAGCCAAAGGCAGATGCCTAACCAACTGAGCCACCCAGGCACCCGTCTCTTTCTCACTTAAAGCCCCAAACATCCAGCTGCCAACTGGATATTCCACTTCCATGTCTGACAAGCAGTTCAAATTCAACCAGTCAAGTTTCAAACTGAAATACTTATTTTTTCCCCAAAAATATACTTCTTCTTGTGGACTCCCCATTTGATGAAGGTCACAGCCCTTCTATCTCCTCCTCACATTGACTCAGTTGCTGAGTCCTGTAGTTTTCTGTGTGTTTTCTCTCTCCCTCTCCAGCCCCCCTCATCCCCGCCATACCTTCCAGGGTCAGGCCCTCCGAAAGCCTCCTGAGGATTGCTAAAGCACTAAAGTCCACTGTCTGTACTTGTGCTTGTCACCTCTGTATAGCGGCCAGATGTGCTTTCTAAAACATACATCTGTGTTGTCCCTATTCTGCCTAAAGCCCTTCAAGGCCTCCAGTTGAAATTGTTTAGCAGGTCCTTCCTTCTGAACCTAGCCCTGCCACTTTTCCAGCTCCCCCACCCCAAGTCCATTCTCATCTAGACTTCAGGCCAGTGAGGCCTTCTCAGTTTTCTGAAAATGAAACAGACAATGGGCTATCTTTTTTCCCAAGGTTTTGCAAACCCCTTGGTGACATCCCAGTCAGCTTCAGCACTCAATACAGAAACTCCCCCACCACGTGTTTGCTCCCTTTCCTGTCCTCCCAGGACACTCATTTTCATTTATATCCAATCTGTGTCACTCTTTAGTTTGATAATCTCTTTACTAATTTGCTCTTCTGATAGTTTTTGAGCTCCTATGGGCAAGGGCTATCTTTTTTCTTTGCCCTCATGCCTAGAATCCGGCAAGCGTTGTTTGTGATGGCTAAAGGATAGAGTGGGCTATACTGGACCTGGACCGTATCCCTCTTTAACCTTGTTAATGATGCTTCCCCACCCCTCAGCTCTATCCTTTCATCCCTGATGCAGAAGGGGAAGTCTTACCAGTGTGGCAATACATCAGAATGAGGACGTGAGCTGCACTGTGGTCTCGCATGAGGAAGGCGTAGGTGTATGTACTTTGTAGGGACACCACTTTAAAGGATGTGAGGACCTGGGGAAATGTGTCTGGTGGGGAGGAGGCAGGATAAAAGCTAGGCTCTGGCGGAACAGGGTAGGAAAAGGAGGCAGGGTGGAGGGGAACCAAGGACAAGTGAAAATTGCAACTGCCTCCAAGTGGCAAACTCCACACAGAGTGAAAGGCAACCAGAGGAGACTAGTGAATGATGCTCTCACTATGCTCAGGGCTGTGAGATTTTCCTGACCTGCTCTGAGTGAGGCTGGAGCCCTTCTGATGTGCCTGGGACGCCTCCCAGCCAGTGCGGGGGCACAGCAGCAGGCCCCACCATGCAGAGGTGGACTAGCTGGGGATGCAGAGCCAAGATCCTGATCAATTCCTTTATGAGACTCAGTTCCCAGGGGCGCCTGCTGCAATAGCAGCAAAGAGTCTTTATTCAGAATGATCATTGTACCCAGGTAAACATTCTATGACCCTAAGGAGAAAACAAGTGAATAACTGGGATCAATTAGCAGTCTTCAACTCAATTGTATAAACATAGTCAGGTCTCTTATTTTAAGCCTCACAGCCATTAAAATTATTTTCCTTAAAATAAATAAATAAATATAAAAATAAAAAGAATAAAATTATTTTCCTTAGGTTGTTTAAAGCAGGCTACTAAGCATGCCCCACTCTCTCTTTTGTCTACCGCTGTCCTGGGCAAACCGCACAGCTTCTTCCCTAAAATGTAGCAACCTTCCCTAAACCCAAAACTTCTTCCCTAAATGTAGCAACCATCACCACCTACTTTCCAAAAATGAAGTGTTCTGCACACTTCAGAAGGTCTTTTTAGCCAGAGAAAAATGGGAGGACCCAACCCCGGGTGACTGGGATCAGATAAGACAAGGAAGAAATAGAGAAGAAAATGTGGATTCGAGATGCCGGCAATAAATTCAGCTGGAAAAAAAAAAAAAAACAGGCAGAAAGTGATCGGACCTGATATTTTAGCTGGGAAAGTGGCCAAAGGGTCAGATATGGCTGACATATTAAAAGAAGTGGTAGCTACAAACTACATAGAATTAGAGGCAAAGAGAAATGAAAACCAGGAGTTTCTCCAAGGTATCTTGCTCTAGGTGGAAGGTGAAGTTGCAGTGTTGCCCAATGCCTTAGTGAGATATTAAGTGCTTTCTCCTCGCCATGATTTACTAGGGAAGTACTGAGTTATAATTGTTTTATAAACTATTATGTGTAATTAACGAGAAGTGGGGCTCAGAAGTAAACTTCAGTGACCTCATATCATGTTACCCACAGCCCGGGTGTAGAAGAAAAACAGCAATAGGTCAGCAACTGAAGCTGAGAAAATCCTATTGGATAGTTTGTCTTATCCTACCGTCTCTAGTCACATCTAGTCATTTTGTCTCCAGAGCATGCTTGATATCATGAGAGACGAATGATGCAAGGGAAAGAAGAATCATTACCTATTCAGGACTCAGTGGGGTTGATGTGACCTTGAGACATGAGACACGAAAGAGAAAAACCATGGCTCCAGAGTTCTGAAGACCACTCATAAGATGTGCCTTACCATGTTAAAGCCACAGCCCCTGACTCCCAAATATTTCTAATTGCATCTCTCTATTTGCTATGATAGAATGACCTTAATCCTCCCCCAAACCTGCTTCAATATGTGTTCGAGGTCTTTGATGACTCCACAGTCACTAGATGATGGAACCCAGATTCACTGACCTGCATCCAGAATCCTTTAGACATTCCATTTCACCTTTCCAACTTCTCCTATCACTTGCCTCATGAACCCCTGGCTCCATGTATGAGCTGCCTCTTGAGAGTGCCCTTTGTGCTGTTGACTTTGTGTTTTTGACATGCCTTGCTTCCTTTCTAACTACTCAAGTCTATCTATTCATCAAGGCTGTGCTCAAATCTGGCCACTACTGAGAAGACCCCCCACAGTGCCCACTGTCTGTCCCACCCATTGACTAAGCAGTCCTACTCTGCTTTGTATCATTCATTCTGATGTCCTGATCTGTTATTTAAGTTGTGTGTCACTGTCTGAAGTTCTCTGGTGGGTCCTTCTTGTTTGAGTCCCAATTAGATTGTAAACTCCTACACTCAGACGTGATGGGTGTGGGGTATAGTACAAAGCCTGGTAAAAGTAAGGATCCATTATTTTGTTGAATTCTAGTGTCAATTTTATGTTTCTGATGATCATTTCAATTAATGTGAAATAGAAAAACATAGCTTTTCTCTGTGGTATAGACATCCTAATTTTTCTTAAATAGCCTATCATGAAATTGCCATCTATGAATTACGGTGTGATGTAGGGAGTTGAGAAATGTCAGCATACCCTCAGGTGGCAGGGGTTTGGCAGATGGCCACAGAATACTGCATTTGTTTCATAATGTTAATTCACATTCATTTTCCACAGTCATTTCAATTAACAATGACAACGATCACGTGATTTGAGAGAGAACTCTATTTTTTAATGGACTTTAATGGAAACATGTGCCATATTCAGGTTCTTAGGACATTTCCTGGGAGTCGTGACTAAGTGCTGACCTCAGCACATTAGAAAATACTTGTGGATGTTGTTGCTTCATTACCCTTTGATAAATGTTGATAATTCACATATGCCCAGTTTAACTCAGTCTGAATATATTTGACCCTTTCAGTAAATTCCACTTTTCTTCTTTTATAAGAATTTATGATTTTGGAATAATTTTTTAATTTATAGAATAGTTGCAAAGATAGTACAGAGTTCCCATATATCTCTCCCCAGTTTCCCTTAGTATTAAAATCTTACACAGCCATGGTTCGATGATTGGAATCAGGTGATTTGCTACTAATGATACCACTGTTAGCTAAACTCCAGACTTTATTTCGATCTCAGCAATGTTTCCACTAAGGTCCTTTTTCTTTTCCAAGATCCCAATCAACATTTCAAATGGCATTCAGTCATCGTGTCTCCTCAGTCTCTTCTGGTCTGTGACAGTTTCTTAGACTTTCCTTGTTTTTCATGACCCTGACAGTTATGAGGAGCACTTGTCAGGCATTTCATAGAATGTCCCTCAGTTCAGGCTTGTCTGATGTTTTCTAATGATTTTGACTGGTGTTATGGGTTCTGGGAAGAACACACAGAGATGAAATGCCTTTCTCATAGCATCATATCCAGAGGTACCTGACATTCCCTGGACATTACTGATGTTACTCTTGATCATTTGGTTCATGTGGTGTCTGCCAGATCTCTCTACTGCAAAGTTGAAATTTTTTCTTCCCATACTCTGATCTTGGGGAGCAAGTTACTAAATCCAGCTTGCATTCAAGAAGGGGAGGACTAAATTCCACATCTTAGAGAGGGGAGGATCTACATATATTTTTTATTTATTCATCAATCATTTATTTCTATCAGTGTGGACTCATGTATATTTAATTTATACTCTCAGTTATAATCTAATGCTGCATTATTTGTTTTGTTCACATTTTCTCAGCTTTGGCCATTGGGAGCTCTTTCAGATTGGCTTCTGTGTCCCTTTGACATGTACCATTCTTTTGTTTTTGCAACACTTCCTTAGATGGTCCAGGCTCAGCTTATACTCTCTGCCTCAGCCCTAGTATCAATCATGTTTCCAAGGAGCTCTGGTTCTTTCACTGGAGAATGGTAGTTAGAAACCAAGATCTGGTTGAAAATGTGCTTGTTGGTATTGGGGATGTCACTGCTTCTTGGCACTCTGAGAGCATAGCTTTAGGAAATGTATGTAAGTATGCTGATCCATGTATACACCCATAGTTACAAAATCTGTCTATCTATCTATCATCTATCTATCTATCATCTATTTCTATCTACCTATTAAATTGAGCATGAGGGGCGCCTGGGTGGCACAGCGGTTGGGCTTCTGCCTTCGGCTCAGGGCGTGATCCCGGCGTTATGGGATCGAGCCCCACATCAGGCTCCTCCGCTATGAGCCTGCTTCTTCCTCTCCCACTCCCCCTGCTTGTGTTCCCTCTCTCACTGGCTGTCTCTATCTCTGTCAAATAAATAAATAAATTCTTTTAAAAAATAAATAAATAAATAAATTGAGCATGAGTTTCTACTGATGTCCCCAGCTTAAATCCAACACCTCAAGCTTCATACTAGCATTCTACCCTTGCTTCTTTGTAACTTCTTTCTTTGATGGTCAGACACATGACTCCTAATATCTACCATTTACTTACTTATTTCTTCAACTCCAGTATAGATGTAAATTACTTTCATAATTGTTAATCCATACCCCTTTAAGAAACAATTTATAAGATAGTATAGAGTGTTTAATGTACAATCTTTAGGCTCAGTTTCTAGTCAAAATACTAGTTTTCAAAGTTACTTGGGCCAGCTCTTTTTTTCCTTACCTCCTTCAGTGAGGTTATATCATACATTTGTATTACAGTTAGATTCATTTGTCACAGTCTGCTTTCCATGTTGGGCACTCAACATCTTGTTGATTATTCTCTTAATTTGCATATAGTAAAACTCATGCTGTATGAAATTGACAAATGTATAGTATCATCATACATCTACCATTCCAGTGCCATACACAACGGTTCCATCACCCTAGAAGTTCCTCTGTGTGTTTTCTTTGCAGTTAACTGCTCCCCTCTCCCCCAATCCTTGGCAACTATTGATCTGTTTTCTAAAGTTTTTCTTTTTCCAAGATGTCATATGAATGGAATCATATAATATGCAAGCTTTGGGGTTTGACTTCTGCAAAATGAGTTTAAGATTCATCCATGTTGTTGTATGTATCAGTAGCTCATTCCTTTTAATTGTTAAATAGTATTCCATTGTATGAATGTTCCACAGTTTATTTGTCCATTCACCTGTTAAAGGACACCTTGATTACTTCCAGTTTTTGGTGATTATGAATAGAGCTACTATAAATATTTCCATACAAGTTTGTTGTTGCTGTTTGAACATAAGTTTTCTATTTTGAACATAAGTTTTCTATTTTGATAAATAACTGTGAGTGAGGTTTCTGGGTTGTATGATCAGACTCTGTTTAACTATATGCTATGTTGCCAAACTTTCCAAAGTGGCTGTACCATTTTTCATTCCCCACCAGCAATAAATGTGTTTCTGTTCTGCATCCCTGTTAGCATTTGGTGTTGTTAGTTTATTTTATTTTAGCCATTCTAATGGGGTCTACTTTCTTTTCTTTTTTTTAATTTAAATTCAATTAATTAACATATAGTATATTATTAGTTTCAGAGGTAGAGTTCAGTGATTCATCAGTTGCATATAACACCCAGTGCACATTACACCATGTACCCTCCTTAATACTCATCACCCAGTTACCTTATCCCCCCTCCTACCTCCCCTCTAGTAACCCACAGTGTATTTCCTATTGAGTCTCTTATGGTTTGTTTCCCTCTCTGATTTCATCTTATTTTATTTCCCCCCCCTTCCCCTATGATCCTGTGTTTTGTTTCTTAAATTCCACATATGATTGAAATAATATATTTGTCTTTCTCTTATGGTAGAAATGGTAGATATGGTAGTAAATGGTAGATATTTGTCTTTCTCTCTGATAAATGGTAGATATTAGGAGTCAAGTTTCTTACCATCAAAGAAAGAAGTTACAAAGAAGCAAGGGTAGAATGCTAGTATGAAGCTTGAGGTGTTGGATTTAAGCTGGGGACATCAGTAGAAACTCAAGCTCAATTTAATAGTTAGAGACAGACAGACAGACAGATAGATGTATAGATACATGATGACATACATGTAGAAGCTTACAAACACCAAAGCTTACATATTATATGATCCCATTCCTATGAAATTGACTATTTTGCTTAGCATAATACCCTCTAGTTCCATCCATGTCATTGGAAATGGTACGATTTCTTTTTTTTTTTTTAATGGCTAAGTTGTGTATATATACCACATCTTCTTTATCCATTCATTTGTCAATTGGGTCTTTCCATAATTTGGCTATTGTGAACATGGCTTCTATAAGCACTGGGGTGCACGTGCCCCTTGAGATCACTATGTTTATATCCTTTGGATAAATACCTAGTAGTACCATTGCTGGGTGAAAGAATAGCTCTATTTTTAACTTTTTGAGGAACCTCCATACTGTTTTCCAGAGTATCCGTAACAGCTTGAATTCCCACCAGTAGTGTATGAGGGTTCCCCTTTCTCCACATCCTTGCCAACATCTGTTGCTTCCTGACTTGTTGATTTTAGCCATTCTGACTGGTGTGAGGTGGTATCTCAATATGGTTTTGATTTGTATTTCCCTGATGCCAAGCGATGTTGAGCGTTTTTTCTTGTGTCTGTTGGCCATTTGTAAGTCTTCTTTGGAGAAACGTCTGTTCCTGTCTTCTGCCCATTTCTTTTTTATTTTTTTAAGATTTTATTTATTTATTTGACAGAGATAGAGACAGCCGGCAAGAGAGGGAACACAAGCAGGGGGAGTGGGAGAGGAAGAAGCAGGCTCATAGCGGAGAAGCCTGATGTGGGGCTCGATCACATAACGCTGGGATCACACCCTGAGCTGAAGGCAGACGCTTAACCGCTGTGCCACCCAGGCGCCCCCTGCCCATTTCTTGACTGGGTTATTTCCTTTTGGGTGTTGCATTTGATAAGTTCTTTTAAATTTTGGATACTAGTCCTTTGTCTGATATATCATTTGTGAATATTTTCTCCCATTCTGTAGGTTGCCTTTTAGTTTTGTTTATTGTTTCCTTTGCTGTGCAAAAGCTTTTTATCTTGATAGGGTCCCAATAGTTCATTTTTGCATTCATTTCCCTTGCCTTCAGAGACATGTCTTGGAAGAAGTTGCTGTGACTGAGGCCTGAGAGGTTGCTACCTGTGTTCTCCTCTATGATTTTGATGGATTCCTGTCTCACATTTAGGTCTTTCATCCATTTTGAATTTATTTTTGTGTATGGTGTAAGAAAGTGGTCCAGTTTCATTCTTCTGCATGTGGCTGTCCAAATTTCCCAACACCATTTGTTGAAGAGACTGTTTTTTTGTTTTTTTGTTTTTTCCCATTGGATATTCTTAACTGCTTTGCTGAAGATTAGTTGACCACAGAGTTGAGGGTCAATTTCTGGGGTCTCTATTCTGTTCCATTGATCAATGTGTCTCTTTTTATGCCGGTACCATAGTGTCTTGATGATTACAGCTTTGTAATATAGCTTAAAGACTGGAATTGTGATGCCAGAAGCTTTGGTTTTCTTTTTCAACCTTCCTCTGGCTATTTGGGGTATTTTCTGGTTCCATACAAATTTTAGGATTATTTGTTCCAGCTCTGTGAATAGTGTCAATGGTATTTTGATAAGAATTGAATTGAATGTGTAGATTGCACTGGGTAGCATAGACATTTTAACAATATTGATTCTTTGAATCCACGAGCATGGAATGTTTTTCCATTTCCTTGTGTCTTCCTCAATTTCTTTCATAAGAGTTCTAGAGTTCTCTTGAGTACAGATCCTTTACCTCTTTGTTTAGGTTTATTCCTAGGTATCATATGGTTTTTGGTGCTATTGTAAATGGGATCGATTCTTTAGTTTCTCTTTCTTCTGTCTCACCAGTACTGTATAGACTCTGTACATCGATTTTTTTTAAAGATTTTATTTATTTATTTATTTGACAGTGATAGAGACAGCCAGAGAGAGAGGGAGCACAAGCAGGGGGAGTGGGAGAGGAAGAAGCAGGCTCCCAGTGGAGGAGCCCGATGCGGGGCTCGATCCCAGGACTCTGGGATCACACCCTGAGCCAAAGGCAGATGCTTAACGACTGAGCCACCCAGGCGCCCCACTGTACATTGATTTTGTATACTACCACTTTGCTGAATTCCTGTATGAGTACTACCAATTTTGGGGCAGAGTCTTTTGTGTTTTCCACATAAAGTATCATGTCATTTGTGAAGAGAGAGAGTTTGACTTCTTTGCCAATTTAGATGCATTTTCTTTCTTTTTGTTGTCTGACTGCTGAGGCTAGGACTTCTAATACTATGTTGAACAACAGTGGTGAGAGTGGGCATCCCTATTGTGTTCCTGAACCTAGGGGAAAAGCTCTCAGTTTTTCCGCATTGAGACTGATATTCACTGTGGGATTTTCATAAATGGCTTTTATGATATTGAGGTATGTTCCCTCTATCCCTATACTTTGAAGGGTTGTTAATCAGGAAAGGATGCTGTATTTTGCCAATGCTTTTCCTGCATCAATCGAGAGGATCATATGGTCCTTGTCTCTTATTTTATTAATGTGATCTATCATGTTGATTGATTTGTGAATGTTGAACCACCCTTGCATACCAGGAATAAATCCCACCTGGTTGTGACTTTTCATGTATTGTTGGATCCTATTGGCTAGTATTTTGGTGAGAATTTTGCATCCATGTTCATCAGGCAGATTGGTCTGTAATTCTCCTTTTTGGTGGGGTCTTTGTCTGGTTTTGGGATCAAGGTAATGCTGGCCTCATAGAATGAGTTTGGAAGTTTTCCTTCCATTTCTATTTCTTAAAACAGTTTCAGAGAATAAGTATTATTTCTTCTTTGAATGTTTGGTAGCATTCCCCTGGGAAGCCATCCAGCCCTGGACTCTCCTTTGTTGGGACATTTTTGATTACTGTTTCAATTTCCTTGCTGGTTATGGGTCTCTTCAGATTGTCTATTTCTTTCTGTTTCAGTCTTGGTAGCTTATAAGTTTTCAGGAATGCATCCATTTTTTTTCCAGATTGCTTAGTTTGTTGGCATATAGTTGCTGGTAATAATATCTAATATTTGTTTCTATTTCATTCATATTAGTTGTGATCTCTCCCCGTTCATTCATGATTTTATTAATTTGGGTCCTTTCTGTTCTCTTTTGGGTAAGTCTGTCCACTGTCCAAAGGTTTATCAATCTTATTAATTCTTTTAAAGAACCAGCTTCTAGTTTCAATGGTCTACTGTTTTTCTGGTTTCTATTTGGTTTAGGCTTTTTTTTTTTTTTTTTTTTTTTTTTTTTTTTTGCTGTTCTTTCTCTGGATTCTTTAGGTGTAAGCTTAGCTTGTGCATTTGGGATTTTTCTAATTTTTTGAGAGAGGCTTGAATGGCTATGTACTTCCCTCTTACTCTGTATCTCATAGGTTTTGAACCAATGTGTTTTCATTCTCATTAGTTTCAATGAAATGTTTAAGTTCTTCTTTAATTTCCTGTTTGACCCATTCATTCTTTAACATGATGCTCCTTAACTTCCAAGTGTTTGAGTTCCTTCCAAATCTCTTCTTCTGATTGAGTTCCAGTTTCAAAGCATTGTAGTCTGAAAATAAGCAGCGATTAATCTCAATCTTTTGGTACCGGTTGAGACTTGATTTGTGACCCAGTATGTGATCTATTCTGGAGAAAGTTCCATGTACACTCAAGAAGAATGAGTATTCTCTTGTTTTAGGATGGAATGTTCTATATATATCTGCGAAGTCCATCTGGTCCATGACACCATTCAAAATTCTTGTTTCTTTGTTGATCTTCTGCTTAGATGATGTGCCCATTGCTGTGAGTGGAGTGTTGAACTCTCCTACTATTAATGTATTATTATCAATATGATTCTTTATTTTGGTTATCAGTAGGTTTATAATTAGCTGCTCCCATATTGGAGGGGGCATAGATATTTACAATCATTAGATCTTGTTGGATAGACCCTTTACGTATATATAGTGTGCCTCTACATCTCTTACTACAGTCTTTGGTTTAAAATCTAATTTGTCTGATATAAGGATTGCTACCCCAGCTTTCTTTTGAGGTCCATTAGCACAGTAAATGATTCTCCATTCCCTCATTTTCAATCTGGATGTGTCTTTGGGTCTAAAATGCATCACTGTAGACAGCATATGGATGGGTCTTGCTTTTTTATTCAATCTGAAACCCTGTGTCTTTTGATGGGAGCATTCAGCACATTATATTTGGAGTAACTATTGAAAGATATGAATTTAGTAACATTGTATTGCCTACAGAGTCCCTGTTTCTGTAGATTTTCTATGTGACTCTTGGGGTCTCTCTTCACTTACAGAATTCCCTGTAATATTTCTTGCAGGGCTGGCTTGGTGGTCACATATTCTTTCAGTTTCTTCCCATCCTGGAAAGCTCTTTATCTCTCCATCCATTCTGAATAACAGCCTTGATGGATAAAGTATTCTTGGCTGCATGTTATTCTCATTTAATACCCTGAATATGTTTTTCCAGCCCTTTATGGCTTGCTAGGTTTCTGTGGATAGGTCTGATGTTATTCTGATGTTCCTCCCTCCATATGTAAGGAACCTCTTCTCCCTAGGTACTCTCAGGATAGTTTCTTTGGCTGTAAGATTTGCAAGCTTCACTATTATATGTCAGGGTGTTGATCTATTTTTATTGATTTTGGGAGGGGGCCTCTCTGCCTCTTGAACATGGATGTTTGTTTCATTCCCCAGAATAGGAAAGTTCTCAGCTATGAGTTCCTTAAATATACCTTCTAGCCCCTTACTTCTCTCTATCCCTTGGGGATCCCAATAATTCTGACATTGGAATGTTTCATGGCATCACTAGTCTCTCCAAACCTTTTTGAATGTGCTACTAGCTGCTTATCTCCATTTTCCTCAACTTCCTTCCTTTCCCTCAGCTTATCTTCTAGGTCACTTATTCTTTCTTCTGCTTCATTTACCTTGGCTGCTAGAGTACCCAGTTTAGACTGCATCTCATGCATAGCATTTTTAAGTTTGGCCTGATTAGATCTCTTCTGCCCTTAGAGATTCTATATTGTCACTAATGCTTTTTTCAAGCCTAGCTATTGACTTTATGATAGCTATCCTGAATTCTGTCTCGGACATCTTGCTTATATCCATATCCATTAGTTCTGTGGCAGAGGACATTGTCTCTGGTTCTTTTCGTTGTTGAGAGTTCCTTCTCCTAGTCATTCTGTCAAGGGATGGTTGAGTGAACGAGCGGTGTCCAAAATATCAACGATGACCCAAGCGATGCACCCTAGCAAAATCCAGAGTGGTAGGAAGCCACCAAAGAAAACAAAGCCAAAATGAAACACAAGAATAAAATTTAAAAAGGATTTTAAAGGGGGTGGAGAGGAAGAGGGGGCTGTAATCTCCCAGTGTGGACAAAGCAGAGTGTTCCAGTTGTCTCTGGGTGAATGTTGGCCTGTGTGTTAGAAGACACTATATCCCAAAATTGCAAGGAGAGTAAAAGTTATATAAATATATATCTATATCTATACATGTATATAGATATAGATATATACATAGCTAGATATAACTGAATAGAGTAAAAAAGGACTAAAATGAGGCATATATCTATAAAAAATATAGGTGTGAAAAAATACAAGTTAAAAAGCCACTATGAAATATAAGTTGATATAACAAACATCTTAGTTGAAATGAGAAAAAGGTAAAAAAAACAAACAGAAAAAGCATAAGAAAAAAAAAGAAAAGAAGAATTTTATCTGAAAACTATACACGTTGTGAGGTAACACCTGGAGCTCAATATACTATTTTCCCCTGGTGTTGGGATTTTACAGTCTTATGGGATCCATAGGGTTGTCATCCACCTGTTCTTCCAGCCTGTCTTCAGGGGGAGGGACCTGTGAGGCTGTTCCTCAGGTAACCCTGCCTGTGCAGAGTTGCCCCACCCCCTGTCAGGGGAATGGGCTCAGTGGAAACTGGTCCTCTGTGTGGCTTTTGTTCCCTGGGGGCTTTCTGCGCCTCTTCAGAGGATCAGAGCAAAAATGGCTGCATCCAAACCTCTGGCCCAGAGCAGAAAATTTGCAGTCTGCCCTCTTTAATAAACCCTCCATGACAAACAGTCCCCACTTTTGTATTTGCCCCTGAAATCCGCAGCCTCCTGCAGTGCACTCCCACAGCAACTCTCTCAGAGGTAGTCCCAGGGACTGGGGAGTGGCCACCGGCTTACGTGTGCACCTGAAACTCCTGTATCATGTCTGGGTGCCGCTCTCATGTCCTGTCTGGGCCACTACCACCCTGCGAGTTTTTGCTCAGTCTGGTGCAGGTTCCAGCCTTTTTCCGGCTGCTCAGGAAAAGATCAATTATCAACTGGCCCAGCTCATGGCTTATGGCGATCGAGCTGAGAGTCCCCTCCTGGGCTCACTGACCATAACCTGCTTCCAGGCTCCACTGCTCAGGCACTCTACTGGTTCAGGCACCCCCTTTTGCCCGGGGGCTCCTCGTATCCCAAGACCACGTTGCCCCACCTAGAATTCTGCCTTTTCATTTCCAGAGCCCTTTCAGAGAGGGATGTCTCTCACTAGAGCAGATTTCTAAGGGTTCCGATTTTGTGCTCTGGTGTTATATCACTTTCCAGGAACCAGCTTATGGAAGCTCCCTTCCCCTTCTATTTATCTTCTGATATCTCCCTGCAGATTCATGAGTCCTCACGTCCTACCTTGCAAAAAGCAGTCGCTTTTCTGCTTGTAGAGATCCAGGTATATATTCTTACATCTCAGACTAATTTCATGTGTGTTCAAAATGGTTTGATAGATATCCAGCTAAATTCAGGGGACCAGTTGAAACGGGGTCCCCTACTCCATCTTGCCTCCCTCTCCCCCTGTTTCCCACTTTTTATTCCTAATTTCTACGGGGGTTTCCTGTCATGACACCTGCTATCTTGAGCCTGTTTGGTTTGACCTGGTTTCTTGTGAGGTGCTGCTCAGATAGGCCTGGGACCTTCCCAATAGCTGGCCATGACTTCCTCCTTGCTGGTCTCCAGGCCTCCTGTTAGAACCTAACTAACCGCCTCCTCTAACAGAACCTGTCTCATAGCTAAAATTTTAAAATAAAAGCTATAAGATCTTTATTTGTACCGATCTGTATGTTTATATATATATATATGCAGATGATCGATGTGTGGTATTTTTTCTATCTTCAGATGGAGTTGCCAGAATTAATTTGTACAGAACTCTATTTAATGGGCCTGACGAAAATCAAGCATTTGTATGGGAATTAATGGTACAGCACAGGAAATGTAGTTAACGGTACTGTAATAGTTTTATACGGTGGCTGATGTTAGCTACATGTGTGGTGAGCACAGCATAACATATAGAGTTGTTGATCGTGATGCTGTACACCTGAAAGTAATGTAACATTGTGCATCAACTCTACTTCAACTAAAAAAAGAAAAAATAGACATTTATATAAAGCAAGTATATTCTCAGAAGTGTAGAAACTAATGTTTTTCAAGTTCATGTCATCACTAGGATAATTTTAGATAATCAAGAGCCAGTTTAAGTTTGTTAGTTTAATTAAAACAGGCTTGTCTTTATAGTTATCAGCATTAAATATAATATTTTTACTCTAGCTAAGTTTACTAAAGGCATATAAGCTCATGTTGTCTCGTAAAGAATTTGTCAGCAAGAAAGATAACTTAAAGTCATGGTTGACTGTTTAATGTCTCATGAAATTTTAAAATCTAATCTAAACATAATTGTTAAGAACAAGTTAATTACATTGATGTAAGTCAGATAAAAGTTTATAAACTTTTTGGGTCACCTGAGTGGCTCAGTCGATTGAGTGACTCTTGATTTCAGCTTGGGTCTTCTCAGAGTTGTGGGATTGAGTCCCATGTAGGGCTCCATGCTCAGCGGGGAGTCTGCTTGAGGATTCTCTTTCTCCCTCTCCCTCTGCTTCTCCCCTCACTCTCTCTTTCTCTCTCAAATAAAAAAATAAATACATACATACATAAATAAAATCTTAGAAAGCAAGTTTATAAACTTTTTAACAATAACTACTCTTTATGTTATGTCTACTTAAAATAGTTTCCAAAATCTTTGGTAACATGAAACCTTAAAGTTATACAAAGCTAAGTTAAATGATGGATATTCATTGAGTATCTAGATCATTTCCAAATGCGATAAAATACTGAAATACTAGTTCCTGAATATTACTCACTTTTGACTTCTTATTACAGAGGAACTGAAGATATTTGGGTCTATTAGTAAATATTTCATGTGCCACATTGAAAAATTCACTGTGTAGAAGAATATACTTCCAGAAATAATAATATATATTCATAAACTTGTCAATCCACAGAATCCTAGTGTAACAGACAACCCACAATTGCTTAAGTCTTAGTTTTCACTAGAAATGAAGGATTCTAAGTATTACAAATTCTAATCAACATTTGTAATTAAAACTACTTAGACATAATAAGTGTTTACGGAAACAAACATATGAAAAGTAGGTAAGGAAAGTAGAATGCCTATTTGGGTGAGAGGAAGTATGAGGACACCTGGAGGGCTCAGTTGTTGAAGCAGGTGACTCTTGATCTTGGGGTTGTGAGTTTGAGCCCCACATTGGGTGTAGAGATTACTTTAAAAAAAAAGGTATGAGATATGAGAATGTATTTTTGTTAAGGAAAAAATAATTTTATCTTAAAGTAAAATGACTGATTGTTTCAGAATTAGGAAAAGCAAAACATAGGACAAAGCCTAAAAGGATATAAAAAAGCTACAGGTGTTTTGTGGAAAATGAATCTTAGGAAAGTTATTTTATGTGGGTCAAACTGACTAAGATTGGAATGAATTTATTCAAGTTCTTAAATAATGAGTTTTAAATATCAAAAAATACACTGGTGCAAAATTAGAATTTGGTTTTCTCAGGGCACCTGGGTTGCTCAGTCAGTTAAGCACCTGACTCTTGATTTTGGCTCAGGTCATGATCTCAGGGTCATGAGATTGAGCCTGACAGTGTGGGTCCTGCTTAAGATTCTCTCTTTCCTTCTCCCTCTGCCCTTTCCCATGAGGAAAAAAAAGAAAAGAAAAAAGAAAAAAAAGAATTTTGTTTTCTCTTTGTTAAAAGGATGAAGTATTCTTGTACTATTGGTTTTCTCTTACTAAGAGATTATAAAAGGTTTTCCTTACCTTTTGGGTAATCTACCTGGAAAGCAAAGATTTTGTGTTTTAGCAAAATTTCCGGTGCTTCATTTGTCTTTACTGGTTCTTTGATTCTTTGGGAGAACTGAGTCCTCTCAAAATTAAAAGAGTTAAGTTTAGTTCACAACTGTGGAAACTTCTGTATTTGCCTTTAAAATCTTCTATTATTACTTTGGTTAAATAGGTAATTAGCTATTATTTCATAATGCTCTGTGATCCCATTTAATCGAATTTTTAAAGATTTTGACATTTTTGACAATTTTCCCAAATTAAATTCTAAGTGTTGTGTTTTTGACTTCTAATTAACTTTGAGATGCCCCAGAGGGTCCGTGGATAATCTCAAAGGATTTTTCTCCAACCTGGTAACATGTTAAACTAATTAGGTTTATTCGATATGTTAAATTACATGAGAAGCACTGTCAAATAAGAAATGATGCTAAACCTTCTCCGGTTATATTTGTATGGGTACATGTTATTAATATAAGTGTTGTAGAAATTGTATGAAATCCCTAGAAATCTGGTATGTTTTGGTACAATGTTATTAGTCATATTCCGATTATCATCTTAAAATGATGTATGTCACAGAAGTAACCAAATTTCCTTGTCAATTCCATTGTAATAGTTTCATCAGATCTTTAACCATGGCCATTTTTAAGTCTTTTGTCATTTACAGACAGTTGTTTTACTCTGATGCCATTGAAAAGGACCCTACCAAGTATTTTGAGCACTGGTACTGCTGCCAAATTATAAGGTGTTAAATCTTGGGTGCATATTTCATACCAAAAGAAGAGTACACTTGACATTTGGTCTCTTTTTCTTAAAGATTTTATTTATTGGGGCTCCTGGGTGGCTCAGTTGGTTGAGTGTCTGCCTTTGGCTCAGGTCATGATCTCAGGGTCTTGGGATCGAGCCTCACTGGGCTCCCTGCTCAGTGGAGGGTCTGCTTCTCTTCCTCCCTCCGCAGCTCCCCCTGCTTGTGTTCTCTTGCCTTCTCTCTCTCTCTCTGTGTCAGAGAGAGGGAGAGAGAGTGAGCAGGGCAGAAGGAGAGGGAGAAGCAATCTCCTCACTGAGCCAGGAGCCCGATGCTTAACTAACAGCCACCCAGGTGCCCCTTGACATTTGGTCTTGTGCTAATGTTGGAGACCTCAAAATAAAATTGATCAGGAAGAGAAGTAGCTGACATCACAAGGTAGACCCATCCCTCCCAAGATGTTCTATCAAGAACATTTCTTTCCATTTCTCCTCCCATCTCTGACCATCCTTTTCCTAACTCTTGACTTAATTTTTACACTATGAACATCATAATGATTCTTTTTTAAAATTATTATTATGTTATGTTAGCCACCATACAGTACATCATTAGTTTTTGATGTAGTGTTCCATGATTCGTTATTTGCGTATAACACCCAGTGCTCATTACAACACGTGCCCTCCTTAATACTCATCACCAGGCTACCCCATCCCCCCACCCCCTCCACTCTTAAACCCTCAGATTGTTTCCCAGAGTCCACAGTCTCTCATGGTTCGTCTCCCCCTCTGATTTCCCTCCCTTCAGTTTTTGCTTCCTTCTCCTAATGTCCTCCGTGCTATTCCTTATATTCCACATATGATTCTTTTGTTCACCTTTTACCTTGCTGTCTGTCACAAACTTCTCCCTTATTTCTATTGCCTCAGTTTCTGTGGAACAAACTTGACCCCCTCTATACTGTGCCACTCCCTAACCCTGGGGGTTCATTTCCCTGTCTCTGGTTAACAAACCTAAACCCAGGAAAACTCAAATCTAGGCTCTGTACAAAGAAAGGGACACAAGACAAGGGTGACCAGAATAAAACTGTGCAGTCTACAGACCTTTAAATTTTACCAGCTTCCATGGCTGTCACCTTTCCAATCAAGTCTTGGTTGATCCCCCTGAAATCCACTGTTCCAACAACCTTCACCACAGGAATTCTCTTGAACGCTGCCTATGTACATCTTTATTTATGGAGAACTAGCGCCCCCTAATGCACGGGCTGCTCAGTGTCTAAATAGATGAAAGATGGCAGTAAGCTATGGTCTGGGCTACGTAGTCTAGTCTCTGTCCACAAACTGTGGCTTCAGATTGGGCTGCACCTCTCAACCCACACTACAGACTCAAACAGGAGTTACCAGGAAGTATTCATGGTTCAGGTTTCATATCTTTTGGCAGATCTTTATTACTTCAGTTGGGAGTCAGTGGCAATGAAGCCATGGTTAGAAATTTATCACTCACTCTGAGGGCAATATCAGGGTCTCCCTCTGAAGCTGTAGCTGCTGAGCACAGATCATTGAATTTCCTGACTAAAGTTGTCTTAGACAAGAGAATAGTTCTTGATTCTTGCTGAGCAGGAAGGTGCTGAGCCAATACCTCTTGTGCTCAGATAAGTAGTTCTGGGGAAGTTGAGAATACAACTGGGTGAAATAGTTAAACAAGCCACTGGCTGAAGCAGATTAAACTTAACTCTGGGTCATTCTTTGACCTGTTTGATTTGGCTTGTTTGGGTCATGAGGACCTTGGATTTGGAGTGCATTCCGAACTTGGGTTTTCTTTTTCTTCTTCCTCCTCCTCCTACCCCTCCTTTTCCTCCTCCTGCTTTTCCTACCCCCCCCTCTTCTTTCATCTTCTGGTTTTATTTTTAAGTAATCTCTACACCCAACATGGGGCTTGAACTCACAACCCCAAGATACAGAGTCATATGCCTCACGGACTGAGCCAGCCAGGTGCCCCTGGGTATTATTCTTCTTATACTCACCATTATAGTCTTTCTGGTGCACTCTCTTCTCCCAAAGATCTTGAATACATGTCTACAACTGCTGGCCAGCTGATGGGTAATCTCACTGAGACTGGACCTCCAAAAGAAACAAGAAGAAAATGGCCATCTATAAGACTATGTGCCCAACTTTTTGACCTGTGGATACTACACAAAGACCAAAGCAGATGACAAAAGCAGTGACTAGTAGTGCTCTAGCCTTAACATTTGATCACACCTCTCAGTAATCTTAGAGTCTGATCAAAAGGGGAGAACTGTTAAAGTAACCAGATTAGACCCAAGGCAGACTCATTCATGGTAAATCCCATGTCAGCAAACCAAAACTTAAATTTCTATGCTGGGCTGTCCAGAGAAGAAGTCTTGGATTAGCCAGTCAGTGCTTGTCTGCTCTGCACAAGTTACCTGACATGGCTCCAAGACTCCCCTTTGCTCCAGGTAAGGAAAGTAACCTTAACCAACCAGGAAGTGACTGGTATAACTTCTTTGTAAAATCTGTAAAAATCTCTCACCTTATATAGCCCTTTGGAACTCCTTTCTGTCTGCTAGACTGGATGCTGCCAAATTCATGAATCACCAAATAAGGCCAGTAAGAACTTTAAAATTTACACAGTTGAATTTTATTCTTTAAACAAATAACATTAACTTATAGAGAGAAGAGTAGAGATATTTGAGAAATTAGGAAAATAAAATAATCTTGCTATGGGTTTTTTTTTTTTTTAGTTGTAGAAGATCTTTATTTTTATTTTTAATTTATTTTTAATTAATTAACTAATTAATTTTTTTTTTACCCCCTTGCCTTTGGAGACATGTCTAGCAAGAAGTTGCTGCAGCTGAGGTCCCAAACGTTGCGTCTGTGTTCTCCTCTGTGATTTTGGTGGATTCCTGTCTCACGTTTAGGTCTTTCATCCATTTTGAATTTATTTTTGGGTATGGTGTAAGGAAATGGTCCAGTTTCCTTCTTCTGTATGTGGTTGTCCAATTTTCCCAACACCATTTGTTGAAAAGACTGTCTTCTGGGTTCTCTAGTCTGTTCCGTTGATCTATGTGTCTGTTTTTGTGCCAATACCATACTGTCTTGATGATTACAGCTTTGCCATAGAGCTTGAAGTCTGGAATTGTAATGCCATCAGTTTTGGTTTTTTTCAACATTCCTTTAGCTATTCAGGGTCTTTTCTGGTTCCATCCAAATTTTAGGATTATTTGTTCCAACTCTGTGATGGTATTTTGATAGGGATTGCATTGAATGTGTAGATTGCTCTAGATAGCATAGACATTTTAACAATATTGATTCTTCCAATCCATGAGCATAGAATGTTTTTCCATTTCTTTGTGTCTTCCTCAAACTCTTTCATATGTGTTCTATAGTTTTCTGAGTACAGATCCTTTGCCTCTTTGGTTAGGTTTATTCCTAGGTATCTTATGGTTTTTGGTGCTATTGTAAATGGGATCATTTCCTTGATTTCTCTTTCTTCTGTCTCATTGTTAGTGAATAGAAATACAACTCATTTCTGTGCATTGATTTTATATCCTGCCACTTTGCTGAATTCCTGTATGAGTTCTAGCAATTTTGGGGTGGAGTCTTTTGGGTTTTCCATATAGATCATCATGCCATCTGTGAAGAGTGAGAGTTTGACTTCTTCTTTGCCAATTTGGATGCCTTTTATTACTTTTTGTTGCCTGACTGCTGAGACTAGGACTTCTAATACTATGTTGGACAACAGTGGTGAGAGTGGACATTCCTGCCGTGTTCCTGACCTTAGGGGAAAAGCTCTCAGTTTTTCCCCATTGAGAATGATATTTGCTGTGGGCTTTTCATAGATGGCTTTTATAATATTGAGGTATGTTTCCTCTATCCCTACACTGTGGAGAGTTTTAATCAAGAAAGAATGCTGTATTTTGTCAAATGCGTTTTCTGCATCTATTGAAAGGATCATATGGTTCTTGACCTTTCTTTTATTAATGTGATGTTTCTTCTGTGGATGTTGAACCATCCTTGCAGCCCAGGAATAAACCCCACCTGGCTGTGGTGAATAATCCTTTTAATGTACTGTTGGATCCTATTGGCTAGTATTTTGGTGAGGATTTTTGCATCCATGTTCATCAGGGATATTGGTCTATACTTCTCCTTTCTGGTGGGGTCTTTGTTTGGTTTTGGAATCATGGTAATGCTGGCCTCATAGAATGAGTTTGGAAGTTTTCCTTCCATTTCTGTTTTTTGAAACAGCTTCAGTAGAACAGGTATTAAGTCTTCTTTAAATGTTCAGTACCATTCCCCTGGGAAGCCATCCGGCCCTGGACTCTTGTTTTTTGGGAGGTTTTTGATTACTGCTTCAATTTCCTTGGTGGTTATGGATCTGTTCATGTTTTCTATTTCTTCCTGTTTCAGTTTTGGTAATTTATACATCTCTGGGAATGCATCCATTTCTTCTAGATTGCCTAATTTACTGGCATATAATTGCTCATAATATGTTTTTATAATTGTATTTCTTCAATTTTGGTTGTGATCTCTCCTCTTTCATTCATTTAATTAATTTGGGTCCTTTCTCTTTTCCTTTGGATAAGCCTGGCCAGAGGTTTATTGATCTTATTAATTCTTTCAAAGAACTAGCTCCCAGTTTTGTTGATCTGTTCTACTGTTCTTTTGGTTTCTAGTTCATTGATTTCTGGTTTAATCTTTATTATTTCCCTTCTGCTGGATTTAGGCTTTATTTGCTGCTTTTCTCCCCCAGTTCCTTTAGGTATAAGGTTAGGTTGTATATTTGAGACCTTTCTTGTTTCTTGAGAAAGGTTTGTATTGCTATATACTTCCCACTTAGAACCGCCTTTGCTGCATCCCAAATGTTTTGAACAGTTGTGTTTTCATTTTCATTAGTTTCCATGAATTTTTAAATTCTTTAATTTCCTGGTTGACCCATTCATTCTTTAGTAGGATGCTCTTTAGCCTCCACGTATCTGAGTTCTTTCCAAATTTCCTCCTGTATTGAGTTCCAGTTTCAAAGTATTGTGGTCTGAAAATATGCATGGAATTATTCCAATCTTTTGGTACCTGTTGAAACCTGACTTGTGAACCAGTATGTGATCTATTATGGAGAACGTTCCATGTACAGTCAAGAAGAATGTTTATTCTGTTGCTTTAGGATGGAATGTTCTGAATATATGTTAAGTCCATCTGATCCAGTGTGTCATTCAAAGCCCTTGTTTCCTTGTTGAACTTCTGCTTCAATGATCTGTCCTTTGCAATGAATGGGGTATTAAAGTCCCCTACTATTATTGTATTATTATTGTGTTTCTTTAATTTAGTTACTAATTGTTTTATATAATTGACTGCTCCCATGGTAGAAGCATAAATATTTACTATGGTTAGATCTTGTTGGATAGACACCTTAATTATGATACAGTGTCCTTCCTTAATCTCTTATTACAGTCCTTGGTTTAAAATCTAATTTGTCTGATATAAGGATTGCCACCCCAGCTTTCTTTTGATGTCCATTGGCATGATAAATTGTTTTCCACCCCCTCACTTTCAATCTGGAGGTGTTTGGGTCTAAAATGAGTCTTGCAGACAGCATATTGATGGGTCTTTTTTTTAATCCAATCTGATACCCTGTGTCTTTTGATTTGAGATTTAGCCCATTTACATTCAGAGTAAGTATTGAAAGATGTGAATTTAGTGCCATTGTATTATCTGTAAAGTCACTGTTCCTGTACATTGTTTCTTTTCCTTTCTGGTCTATGTTACTTTGGGGCTCTCTCTACACTTAAAGGATTCCTTTTAATATTTCTTGCAGGGCTGGTTTGGGGCTTAAAATTCTTTTAGTTCTGTTTGTCCTGGAAGCTTTTTTTTTTTATTATTATTATATTATGTTAGTCACCATACAGTACATCCCTGGTTTTTGGTGTAAAGTTTGATGATTCATTAGTTGTGTATAACACCCAGTGCAATGAGAGCCTTGCCTGATAAAAAAAAAAAAAAAAAGGAGGAAAAAAGAAAAAAGAAAGAAAAGAAAGAAAGAAAGAAAGAAAAAGCAAGTATGGTCAGATAGGTGAAGAGAACAGAGCCATACACTAGATTCTGGGTGTATTTTGGTCTGTTAGAAGAAACTGCATCCCAAATTGTAAAGACAGTAAAACTTACATATATACAAAAATAAATATTTTTCTCATTTAGCACCCTGAATATATCATGCCAGTCCATTCTGGCCTGCCAGGTCTCTGTGTCTGCTCCCTGTCTGTTTCTACCCTTGTAGGTTATGGTCCTCTTGTCCTAAGCTGCTTTCAGGATTTTCTCTTTGTCTCTGAGATTTGCAAGGTCGCTATCATATGTTGGGGTGTTGACCTATTTTTATTGATATTTGAGGGGGGTTCTCTGTGACTCCTAGACTTGTTTCCTTCCCCAGATTAGGGAAGTTCTCTGCTAAAATTTGCTCCAGTATACCTCTGCCCCCCTCTCTCTTTCTTCTTCTGGGGTCCCATTTATTCTAATATTATTTCATTTTATGGTATTGCTTATCTCTCTAATTCTCCCCTTGTGACCCAGTAGTTGTTTATCTCTTTCTCAGCTTCTTTATTCTCCATCGTTTTGTCTTCTATGGCATTGACTCTCTCTTCTGCCTCATTTTTCTAGCAATTAGAGTTCCATTTTTTATTGCATCTCATTCATAGCCTTTTTCATTTTGACTTGATTAGATTTTATTTCTTTTATTTCTCCAGAAAGGGATTCTCTAGTGTCTTCTATGCTTTTTTCAACCCCAGCTGGTATCTTTATAATCATTATTCTGAACTCTAGTTCCAACACCTTACTTATATCCATACTGATTAGGTCCCTGGCAGTCAGTACTGCCTCTTATTCTTTTTTTTTTTTTTTTTTTTTGAGGTGAGTTTTTCATCTTGTCATTCTGTCCAGAGAAGAATAGATGAAAGAGAGAACAAAATGCTAAAATGGCAACAATGACCCCAGAGAAATATACACTAAACAATTCAGAAATGACCTGATCCTGGGGGGAATAAAGGAAATACAATCAGACTCATGAACAGAATAGAGCAATACTCTGGATCCTGTGTGTATTTTGGTCTGTTTGTTAGAAAACTAGATCCCAAAATTGTAAGGAAAGGAAAACTTATATACGTACACAAAAAATAAATACAATGAAAGTATAGAATGTAACTTTAAACATGAAAATTAAAAGGCAAAAAAAGAATGTAAATGTATAATTAAATACATTGAAAGGATAGAATGTAACTGTAAAGTTGAAAATTAAAAAATACTTTAACAGAACAAAAAACAAAAAAAGGAGGAAAAAGAGAAAAAAGAAATAAAAGGAAAAAAAAACCAAATATGATCAGACAGGTGAAGAAAACAGAGCCATACACTAGATTCTGGGTGTATTTTGGTCTGTTAGAAGAAACTGCATCCCAAAATCGTAGAGACAGTAAAACTTCTATATATATAAAAATAGAATTAAATACAAAGGGCAGAATGTAACTGTAAAAATGAAAATTTAAAAAGATTTTAACAAAAGAATTGATAAGTTGGTCAAGAAAGGAAAGAGAAAAATATTAAAATTGAAAGACTAAAATTTTTTTTATGGGAAAAAAAAATCCATGGATTCTATATGCTATATTCCCCTAGTGCTGGAGTTTTGCAGTTCTCATTGATCAGTAAACTTGTTCTCGGCTGGATGGTCTTGCTGATCTTCTGGGGGAGGGGCCTGTTGCACTGATTCTCAGGTGTCTTTGCTCCAGGCAGAATTGCACTGCCCTTGCCAGGGACCAGGCTAAGTCATCTGTTCCAGTTTGCTCTCTGTTGTTTTTGTTCCCTGAAGGCTTTCCGGCAGCTTTAGAGGATGAGAATGAAAATGGTGGCCTCCCAGTCTCTGGCCCCAGGAGCTGAGAGCTCAGGGCCCCACTCCTCAGGGTGCCTTCAGAGAAAAGCTGTCAATCACTCCTGTCTCCCTGGTCTCCAGCCGCACTCTGTGCTCACCCAGCCTGTGACTGAGCAGTTCCATTTTAAGTCTCCAAACCCTGTAGACTCTTTTTTTTTTTTTAATGTTTTTTTATTATATTATGTTAGTCACCATACGGTACATCCCCGGTTTCCGACGTAAAGTTCAGTGATTCATTAGTTGCGTATAACACCCAGTGCACCATGCAATATGTGCCCTCCTTACTACCCATCACCAGCCCATCCCATTCCCCCACCCCCTCCCCTCTGAAGCCCTCATTTGTTTCTCAGAGTCCATAGTCTCTCATGCTTCATTCCCCCTTCTGATCACCCCCCCTTTCTTTATCCCTTTCTTCCCCTACCGATCTTCCTACTTCTTATGTTCCATAGATGAGAGAAACCATATGATAATTGTCTTTCTCTGCTTGACTTATTTCCCTTCACTTAGCAAACGCTGCAGACTCTTGCAGCGCATTCCTGTGCTGTTCCTCTTGGGGGAGGAAGGGGAGTCTCGCCGGTTCAGCCGCTTGTTGGGCCCCTGCTCCGAGAGCAGCGGCCTGTGCCATGGTTCAGTTCATGGCCACCCCGAGCTGAGAGGCCAGCCTTGGGCTCAGTGATTGCAGTCGGCTTCCCGGCTCTAATATTTGGGAGCTCTGCCGCACTCAGGCACCCCCGGTCTTCCTGTGACCCGAGGATCCTGAGACCACACTGTCCCACCTAGGATTTCACCACCTGAGCGCCTTTCAGGCAGGGACGTCCCTCCCTGGAGCAGACTTCTAAACATTCTGATTTTGCACTTTGCTGCTGTATCACTTTCCAGTAGCCGGCTTACAGAGGCTCCCCTCCCCCTGCGGCTTATCTTCCTATATATCGCCTTGGATTCACTTCTCTGCCCCTCCTACCTTGCAGAAAGTGGTCATTTTCCTATTTGTAGAGTAGTAGCTATTCTTTTCTTAGATCTCTGGTTGATTTCGCAGGTGTTCAGAATGATTTGATAGCCATCTAGCTGAGCTCCTGGGACCAGATGAAATTAGGGTCTCCTATTCCTCCACCATCTTGGGCCGGAAATCACTATGGGATTTTTTGTTTGTTTGATGCTGCAATTTCCTGATTTGGAATAAAATTCCCCTTTAAGAACATGTGTGATTGCCTGTAGTCAAGGCTCTTGGTGCGCCCAGAACCCAGGGCTGATTCTGGCCCCTGAACAGGATTTACACTGTACCCCAAATGATGTGAAGAACCACACCCTAAGGGTCCACTAGACAGAACATCCAGAAGCAGCCCTGGGTCTTTGGGCTATTGTCCGGGCAGGAATCACTGGAAGCCTCAAATCCTATTCATTGATATAGGCTTTAATAGCAAAGGGGATATCCTGAGAGGTTCCATGAGGTATCACACATCCTTTGAGCCTGTGAGCATCATGAAAACAGGGCTGGGCCCTTTTGTTTCCCTGCTATAGACTCAGTGCCTAGGGCACCCCACTACACAGACATCCTCAATAGTTAACATGTGGGGTATATGTGTGTACGGTTCAAGTATTTGTTGGCAGAATGATAAAATGTAACCAAGTCCTGCAAAGGCATCACAGTTCTTTCCTCTTGTATTAGCTTGCTCTGGCTGCCATAACAAATAGCCCAGACGGGTGGCTCAGGTAACAGAAATTTATTGCCTCACAGTTCTAGAGCTGGAGGCCCCTCTCCTTGACTTCCTGACTGCAGTTTTCTCCCTGTGACTTCACATGGCCTTCCTCTCTTTGTGCATCCCTGGTGCCTCTTCCTTCTTATAAGGACACCAGTCCTACTGGATTAGGGCCCCACACTTTCAACTTCATTTAACATTAGTTACACTTTTAAAGACATTATCTTCAAATGCAGTTACATTAGGGGTTAAGGTCTCAACATATGAATTTGAGGGGTGGGATACAGTTTGGTCCGCAACACTCCTCCTCACCTGCAGGCCGCTCACTATCCTTCACCTTATGTACCCACTTCCTTCTCTCTCTCTTCCATCTCCACAGACCCAATTTCTCTTTCTCTATGACTTTACCTCATTCACCCTTTTAGAAGTTCACTCAACAAAAGTGGAATGTGCTGAGTTCACAAGGCAGGAGCCCTGTGGTTTTGCCTCCGGCCTGTTTTGTTTGGCTTGATGACGGGCCTTCCTGTGGGTCACCTCTCCACACCACTTCCATGCCCTCACACTGACCCCTTTGGCTCATCCTCAGGCAGGTCTGGCCCCCCATGCGCATTTTAGAGGGGAACTCCCAAACCAGAGCCTCTGAGTCACAAATTGTGCAAAGAATCCAGCTTGCAACACTGAGCTCACTTGGTGGCTGCCAACTGACCAGCCAGAGGAGTCAGAGAAGAAGTCAAGGACAGCAACTCCTCTAAGAAGAAGCTTTGGTGGTTTGGAGGAAAAGGACTGGCAGAGAAACAACTGGTCTGCGTCTTAAGTGAGATTCCCAGCCTTTCTCTCACTCTCTTTCACCCAAGTATGTTTTAACCCCAATAAAGGGGTCTCCTTTTCACATTGTTCTTATTTGGCCACCACTACACACACACGTGCATGCTATTAACACTGCACACACTGACACCCAGCCACTCACATACACACTCACTAAGCATACATGCACACCCCACTAGGCATACCCCATACCACCTACACACCCCACAACAGAGTCCCACTACAGAGACCCCATCAAGCACACAAATACTCACTACTCACACCTACACATGCAGTCCCACTCCTCACACTGTGTATGACCCCACTACATACACACCCAACCACTCACACGTAATTCCACTAAACACCTTCTACTACATATATGCCTCACTACTCACAGACACCCATTAATCTCACACACACACACACACACACACCCTGATCAGCACCCCATTACACATACAACTTCATATATGTATACCACAGTACTTAGCTCATATAGTACTCACACACACACCCCTACACAAATTCTCACTACTTATGATCCACTGCATACAAGCAACCCCCATACATGCACACCATTACACACACCCCGCTACTTGCATATACACATGCACACAGCTCATCATGCACGCACGCAAACACAAAGCCATGCGCACTCACCCACACTGCTCCCCACCACAGACCGCACCATGCACACATAATCTCTACATACCCAACCTACTTCAGACATACACCTCTGCGTGCACTCACATATATTTTCACCCAATACCCACACCTGCTTGTGTACCCCATGACACACATGCACACGGATCCATAAACACATATACATAAGCCTCACCACCTCCTTTTCTACCATGTTGATGACAGTTCTCTCCACACTCCAAGCCTCGTATTCACAGCCTGCTTTTGACTGCCCACCCTGCACGTCCAAATCTCATTTCTCACCACCCCTGCTCAGACCTTTCTCCAAGCAGCCTGATCACTGTCTTCTTTTGCAGACCTAGAATCCCCGGCACTCAGCAGGGGTCCAATAAGTTTCTGTCCGACTGAAATGTTCTCTCCCTTCCTTGCCCAGAGCAGATATTTTGCTTCCTTCAAAACCCAGCTTAACTTACATCGAAAACCGGGGATGTACTGTATGGTGACTAACATAATATAATAAAAAAATCATTATTAAAAAAAAACAAAAAACAAAAAACAAAAAACAAAACCCAGCTTAAGATTCATGGCCGCTGCACAGTAGCTTCCTTACCTGATGTTCTAGGAAGTGTTCAGTTTTGTTCCATATGCCTTGCTTATGTACCAGGATGTCAAAACCGAAGCTGTAACCTAAGCAGCAGACCTCAGATACCAAACTTAGTGTGAGGCTCCCTGATAGAGAGTTCAAGGTCCCGTGCTTGTTTCCTGACTTTTGAGCCCCCCCACCCACTTTACAAATATAAAGAGTAGAGAAAGTGGAGCTGGAGGTGGAAGGGAATAACGGAGTTTCTGTGGACAGAGATTCTGCAGCCCGAGCCCTTCCCCTTAGGGGGTGGTAGAGGAACTACCCCTTAACCTCAAACCTTGTGAGATGCAGTGGTAAAACTCAGAGACGGTGACATGCATTTCCTGCAGAAAGCATGCGAGTTCAAGAGGTTGTGGCAGGGGAGACAGGGACAGCAGAGGACGGTGGGGGGGAGGGGATTACTTCTGACTGTGGGGCAAGGACATGGGAGAGAGGCTGACCTGGAACCAGTCAGAGCCCTTCCCAGGAGCACTGCCTGGGAAAGAAAGGGAATGTCACTGGTGACAGTGGTGGAGAGGTCTGCCAGAGAAGCCGGGACAGAGAAGGGGACCCAAAGCAGCAGCTGCAGGAATCCAGGAGGGGCTCCGAAAAGCTCCTGTTGGGTTCCCACAAGGTAGTGAGGTATGCCTCGGGTTGTGGAGCTAACTCAGGACAGCAGCAGGCTCTGACCAAGTGAGAACCTTCCTGTCCACCTCCCACCCCTCCTCTCTGCTCCAGAGGAGATGAGTGCAGAAGAAAACTGTACTTCATCCCACAGGGAAGATCCATTTACACATCTGAATCAAGACTGTTTTTGACTTAAAGTGATCACAGGACTATTTCCTAGGAATGAACTGAAAAGCCTGGAGCAGTTTTCATCCAGTCTTCATTCATTGGCAGGAGAAAGCTTCCCCCACCTGTGTCAATATTAAGGGAACAACAGGTGACAGAAAAATTTCATTTTAATTACATTCCAGTGTCACCCTTTTCCGGCACACTGGTTACATGTGTATTTCCTATTAAGTTCCTTATAGTTTTCTTATCTGTTGGTGTTCCAAATGTGATCCTTGCTTTTCTTTAACCTGCTACAATATCGGAGCACCTGGGTGGCTCAGGTGGCTAAAGCATCTGGCTCTTGGTTGGGCTCAGGTCATGATCTCAGGGTCCTGGGATCAAGCCCTGTGTTGGGCTCCCCACTCAGCACAGTCTGCTTGAGATCCTCTCCCTCTTCCTTTGCCCCTCCCCCCACACGTGTTCTCTCTCTCTTTCTCTCTCTCTCTCAACTAAATAAATATTTTTAAAGAAAATAAACCTGCCACAGTATCTAGCACTTCACTGGGGAATTAACATGTGGCGGCAAACCGAGAATTTGGTAGCCCTGGAA
>NW_024426452.1:111808-138035 GCF_017311325.1 Ursus maritimus | reverse complement strand
GTGGGAGTGAGTGTGGCTAGGCTCTCACATGACAGGCCCTTGCACAAGTTATCTCACCAGCCTCAGTGTGCAGTGTACCTATTGCTCTTACTCTGATTCCATGTTATCCTTCTTAGAGTGAGGAGTCAACCCACCAAATTCCCACAAAGTTTGCCCATTCCAAGGAGTTAAATCTAACAACAGAGTTGTTTTCAGGGGAGAACTGTCCCATTTTTACCGACATCTGCTGGACACTCAGTGGAGCACTGTGTGTGTGGTTTTCAAAGTATATCTTACTGTTTGTTAATTTTTTAAGGACAGATTTCAAGCTTGGGAGATATGCAAGAAGATTAAATATACATCTCTATTAGAAACTCAGCAAGTGGAATATGGGTGATATACACTAACAAATAAACCATAGTAAAATTTATCTTTTAAATCACAATTGTACAATTTAGGGGTATTGAGTACATTCACAACCAAACTATCACTGCTATCTAGTTCCAGAATATTTTTGTCATTCCATAAGGAGACTCTGTACCCATTAAGCAGTCACTCGTTTTCCCATTTCAGTAAAATCATGAACAATTTCTTTAAGCCATTTTATCATCTTATCTATCATAAAAGGTCATTCTGACACTCCAGAAAAAAAATCTTCCAAGAAATCCAGTGGAAATAACTGTATTGTCATATATGTTATATATTTGAAGACTGATTAAAAATATGGTTTTATTCTGGCTAAATTTTAGCCCTATTGCTAGAAGTTAATTTTTTAAAAGCATAAATCGAATGTACCCCCATTCAGAAGGATTTTAATTACAAAGAAATCTAAGAGACTATAGCTTAGAAGTGATCATAGGAACAGAGTTGTCAATCAAAACAAGTATCTATGTCTAAGCAATGTTGGAAATTAAAGAACACAGAACAATGAGACCCACCATCATGACACAAGCCAAAGGATGTCGTATACAAGAATATAGAGAAAAAGGGAGTTCGGGAAGAGATCTTAAGAAATAAGCTGCATACATAATTCAAAACAAAATTAAAAGGAAGAAAAAGGCTGTAGGCATGCTATAAATCTCCACCTCAAATGGACAGCATTTATTAAGATGTGGGTAGTGACTATGGGGCTCAGGACTGGTTTTGCGGTCTTGACCTATGTTAAACATGAAACAGAAAACATCTTCCATATTGCTATACAAGGAAATACAAATCTAATGTTGTTTCTACCCCAACCTCAACTAAATCATAATAAAGGGATCTGCACACACACAGACACATACACACACACACACACACACACACACACCAGGAAAACAGGCATCAACAAAATTTTGAAAGCTGGAAACGTGGACAAGTGGCAAATAATTTAGTAGACCCGGGAAAGCTGAGTCTGGACCAACAGTAGGAGGAGCTGAGAAACCATGAGGTACACACTAGATTCCTCCAAAAACGTAGGCACCAACACTACCAGATACCTCAGACCTGAAGGAGAAGGGTGATGGGAAGTGGAATTAAGGAGGATGGGGTAAAAGGTATTCAAAATACAATCCCTGCTCCCACCCCACCCTGAAGTGCTAACTCGACAGAAGCTGGGACACTACTCTGGAGACTAAAACAGAGGATGTCTAAACTGGGGGATATCACATATAATTGGGCTCAATTACAACCGGAAACAGACATTAAGTGACTATATGAATACCTCCTTCCCCACCTCCTTCCCACTCAATTTCTAGGTGCTGACATCAGACCTCTACCCTTTAGTCAGGACACTGAGCAATTCTCTAGGAAATCAGACCAACCAAAAGCAAAGAGCTCAAAACACTGATCTTCAACGAACAGCCTACCCAGATACTCTACAGTAAAGAAGGCGTCAAGTTGACAAGCCCCACCCACTTGTACAGAGCTTCCAGTCAGCTGCTTCTCCCTCCCCTCTTATTCATGAATACCAAGGATTTCTGGGAATGTAAGGAAAGCCTTTAATGTGAACAAAGAGATCCAAATAAACAGACCAGAGCAACTTGGAAGAAATAGTGGATTCTGTGGATTCTTCAAAAACTTAACGATTTTCTGAGAGACAATATTCCACTCAAAACAAAAACAATGTTATCAAAAAGGAACATTTAGAAAACAAAACAAAGCTCCTGGAAATTAAAAAATATGATTAACAGGGGAAAAAACTGATAGGACTATAAGATATAGTTGAAGAAGTCTCCCCCAAAGTGGAACAAAATAACAGATGGAAAAATAGGAGAGAAAAGATTAAACAAAGCAGAAGGTCAGTAGAGGAGGTCCAACATCTGAATAGTAGGAGTTACAGAAAATGAAAGCAGGAAAACACAGTGGGGAAGCAATTTTCAATGAAGTAATTACATTTTCCAGGACTGAAGAACAGTAAGATTTTGATCAGAAGGGTTCAGGGTGCCAAGCACACAGGATGAAAACAGATCATCACCAAGATGTATCATCACAGACCACTGGGGGAAAACTGCAGTCCTAAGAGCTTCAGGAGAGGAAAAAAAACTGGTCACGTAAGTATGACTGCTAGAAGACCACAGAGCAATGCCTTTGAAATTCCAAATGAAAATGATATCCAAATGCATGCTGTTAACTATCAATGATGGGAGAAGAGTAAAGGCGTTTTCAGACACTTACGATCTTAAACTTGACCCCTCACACACACTTAGAGAACCTACTCAAGGAGGCATGCCACCAAAAAGAGGGAACAAATGAGACATGGGAACATGCAGGACAAAACCAGGGAATCCAGTTAAGAGGCAAAGGAGTCACTAGGATGGCAACGTGCAGCAAGTGGAAGGAAACTCATCAGAGTGGAGCGGGGCAAGGGCTCCATAGCTGTGCTGACCTTCCCCTCAAGGTGAGTGATGGGAACAGGGAAAGTCAATGGAATCATCACTTTTATTGATGATGTTAGTAAGAATGACAGTGGATGGCAGAGGTCATAAAGGTATACGTTCCTAACATGAATGACTTAAACAGAAGTTTTAGGACTCTCTTTTTCAATCAATATCTTAGCAAGAGCATTTTTCCCCCTAAAACTGAAAAGCAGAAATAAAAAACCTGCCTAAGAGGAATTCTGTATAGTCATACGTACCTGTATGTGAAGATACAGAGGAAGTTGGTCACAGCAGTGTCCTATAAGAGTGGTGGACCTCTGGGAGAGAGACGAGACTTTGCCATGCACCTTTTCATTCTTTTGACTTGTGTACCACGAATAGTAATTGTTCAAATGTGAATATATTCCCTAATTTAAAAAGATGGAGTGATGGGGCGCCTGGGTGGCACAGAGGTTAAGCGTCTGCCTTCAACTCAGGGCATGATCCTGGCATTATGGGATCGAGCCCCACATCAGGCTCCTCCACTATGAGCCTGCTTCTTCCTCTCCCACTCCCCCTGCTTGTGTTCCCTCTCTCGCTGGCTGTCTCTATCTCTGTCAAATAAATAAAAAAAATCTTTAAAAAAAAAAAAGATGGAGTGAAAAAAACTGATCATGTACGGCAAGCAGTTTTATAAAACTTGCCTTAGTTTTAAGTATATAAAACTGTATTTAATATATAGTAACTATTATGTTCACTATAAATAGATTTGAGAGCGAGAGAGCGCACAAGCAGGGGGAGGGGCAGCAAAAGAAGCAGACTCCCCTCTAAGCAGGGAGCCCAATGTGGGACTCCCATCCCACGTTGGGATCATGACCTTAGCCGAAGGCACACGCTCAACTGACTGAGCCACCCAGGCGCCCCAGTATTCACTATTAATAAATGTGCTTAATGGGCGGTGATGGAAACTGTTTTTTATTGTAGGTTACAAAGAAGTCTGAAAGTGCTAAACCAAGTACCTTTATAACTATAAAAACCCTTTCCTACAATACTTACTGAACATCCACTGGGTCCTGGTTACTATCAGATCTAAGATGTTTGTGCACCAGTGGGTTGCACGTGTATATGGAATCAAAAACATCCATCTTTGGGTTAGTATTCCAGGTGCAGTGTCCATTTGTGTCTAGTCTAGGCCTTCTTCTATAAGTGGTGCTTGGGAGAGCCTCTGGACGACTGAGAATTTAGGGCTTTGTAGAGCGTACCACTATGGAAAACTGAAAAAAATAAAGATGATAGGACACTATATCATTTTTTTAATCTTGAGAAGTATTATTCTAAAAACATTATTAAAAAAATCATAGGTCTATTCCAAGATTTCATGTCTTCTGTAACATTCCACTTGGAAGGTAGAAAACCACCAAGTTTTTCTCCAAGGAAGGGTGCAAATGGAATCCAATATTGCATTATTGCATATACCGAATGCAAACTGGAAGGACAAGGGAACAATCCACACACCCCCACCCCATAACTTTTGCTGAAGAACTGCTCACTTGACACCCTAGGAACTATCCTGCTGAGATTTGTCACTATGATCTAGAAGCAGTGAACCTTCTCCAGTTACCAGAGTAAATGTGACACTGCCCACATCCATCCTGTGGGACAGCTAAAAGGACAAACCCTCAGCATCGCATATCAATCTATTAGAGAGACCACACACATTATTGTTTTTCTGCCTAGATCCTCCAATTTAATAATTTTTAAATAGCTAAAATATACTCAAGGTCACATGGGCACCATACCTGGAACCATACACAAACATACCCTGTTCACAAATGTTTAGGTTCATAGCAACAACACCCTGGGACAGTCAAGGGCACAATCACAGTTTTAAAAATTACGAGTAAAAAGTAAACACAACAGGACATTTGCACAAAAGCAGAGAATCTGTTCTTGGCAATAGGCAGGAAATTACTAGCTACAGAAATAAGTCTAGGACAGGCGTACTCTAGAATCTAAGTACCATAATCATGGAATATTTCAAGGAGTCATAGCCACACATATTCTAACAAATATTTTACATTAGTAGCTTCTTATACAAAAGTTAAAAAAAAACCTGCCAAAAATCAACCCAAATCATTATTTCTTTTTCCCTTAATTAACCATTTTACTCTAAGTTGGTGAAGACATGAGACTGTCTAGCTTAATGGCCTAGAAAAAGTTTTCTAGTTGCAAGATGCCTTAGTCATTAATTACTAAGCTCCAAGTGAACACTGAATTGGATATAGAAATTGTGAAACAGGATATATTTCCTAAAACTTGAAAAACAGGGGACGTAAGGCATATGGTTAACACCAAGAGCCACTTAAATTATATTAAAATGGCACCCTGACATTATTTCATAGCAAAACATAATTTTCTATTAGCTTTCATCATACAGGTGAAACTATTCGGTCAGTAGAGAATTTGTGGGACGGCTACATGGTTAGGTTGCACCTCTGAAGTATCCACAGAAGGAAGAGGACTGTTGGTGCTACGTGGCTTTTATTTATCCCCAGACAGGCAGTGTAGTCCCCTGAACCCCATTGTGTACCTGGGAAAAGATTGTAAAAATACTTCTGTGAGAGGTAAAGACTAATAAGAGCCTCCAAGTGCACTCTGGAGAGATGTGAAAATGTCATGGAAAAGGAGCACCACATGCTGATTTTAGCAGCTTTTTTACTGGAGAAATCTGTCATGTATACACCACAGGAAAATGACCTCTGCCCTCCAAAAAAGGTCGTGCAGAAAAACTGGATTCATAAAAGAATGTATATATTCAAAGTAGGCAAAAATACGATATATATGTTTTAAAAAAGAAAATATGCAAAATAATTTCACTATGGAATGCCTTCATTGGCATGTGATTTAGCACTTCCTATTAATCAGATCCGATTGTTCTGATAAATCTCTATTATATATGTTTTAGAATATCTATTTTAAAAAAATACCTATTTTTAAGACAGAACATAAAACCTGTATTTGTGCATCCATGTATAAGCTATCTTGCCTGTATCTTCATGGATCCAAGATGCTAAAAGATTAATAAAATAATTTTTTAAAAACCTCAAGTCACAGATTAACAGGTAATATATTCCCTCAAGCTTTCTGGATTACACTACTGAAAGTAACTTGTATTAATTAATGTACGCTCTGGATTTCCAGATATAAATACCAGTCAGTGGTTGGTTGGCTATTAAATCGTAAGTAAAATTATTCTTAGAACTGGGTCTTAATATATGGAATACCTTAACTTTTCTTAGTTCAAAACCTAAATTTGACCCTAAAATAATTTGACCCTAAAATACATAATCATGCCCTTTTATGGGCTTTAAGCTGACATACTGACTGTACAATCTATATTTTGTAAGAGAGAAGGTAACTCTAGTACAGAAGAAACTATATAATGTGGCATGGGGGATGACTTCAGTGGCATTATTCCATTTTTATTTATCCAGACTGTTGCTTTCAGCCCTGCATTGAGGCCTCCTTGTATATCGGTTTCTAGTGTGTCACCAACCATCACACAGTCCCCAGGCTGTACTCCGAGGAGATCACAGCAGTAATAAAATATGGAAGGTGCTGGTTTTTCTTCTTTCTGCTCCCCGCCTACAACGATAGCGTCAAAATAGGACTGGCAGGCACAAGCCTCGATCTTCTCCCTCTGGGTCTGTCGGTCTCCATTTGTTAATAAAAGTAGGCGGACCTCCTTCCGAAGTTCAGTGAGCATGGCTTTGACATCTTCTGCTAGTATCATATGCTGTAAACGTGTAGATTTCCACAGGAAATAACATTCTTCAGCCAATTTCCTATTGGCTGCACCACCCTTTGTTTCCTGGATTGCTTCTTCCCAGTGTAAAGTCCTTAGGTCAGTAATGCATGTACTGGAAGGATGAAAACATTCCTTGCTGAGTTTAACTTGAACTTTGTCACAAATGGTTTCAGCCTCTTCTTTGTAATGGTATTTTGATTGTAAGAGCTTTATCACCTAAATAAAGAAAAACAACTCCATTAACACACTTCAGGCCTTTTACAGTCATGCCCTGAGAGGCCATCTTCCTATAATCCCAGAGTAGAGATTCCAACTCTAAGTGCCTGCCTTAAGGCAGCTCTATTACCACACCATTTCTGGGGGGAATTGGTCTCATTTTTAAAGAATATAACAGGGAAGATCTCCCAATCTTTCTACACAACTCATTCATATTTTTGACCAATTTCTATTTTAAGAAGTGTCTTCAGATACAGGTAATAAAAACCCTTCATTTGGTAGTCCACCACCTTCCATTCTGGTTATGAAGAAATAGAAATAAAACTTAGGTTTAAATTTACCAAAACATTTTAAATTCCTCACAACCATTATATAGACTCTTCCCAGAAATAACGCTGGTTCATCCAACCTTTCTTATCTACATCCATTTTACGTTTTGAAGGCCTAAACTGACCACCATATAAAATGGTACCTAATTCTGTACTTTTAAAAACATGTATTCAGGGGCGCCTGGGTGGCTCAGTCGTTGAGTGTCTGCCTTCGGCTCAGGGCGTGATCCCGGCGTTATGGGATCGAGCCCCACATCAGGCTTCTCCACTGGGAGCCTGCTTCTTCCTCTCCCACTCCCCCTGCTTGTGTTCCCTCTCTGTTGGCTGTCTCTATCTCTGTCAAATAAATAAAATTAAAAAAATAAAAAATAAAAAAACCAAACACGTATTCAGTTCTAATAGAATCAAGCATGTTCCGTGATTTCAGAAGTTTAATGACCCAGTGCTTCTTCCAAAACTAGTTTTCCAGATAAAACATTTCAAGGAGCTCTGAGTCAGCTTCCGTTACATTGGTTCTGACTCCCTCATCAGAATTACACGCTCTCTCTCTCATGCTCCCCCGACTTTTTATCTTGGCTTTTATTACATTAGGTTCTTTTCCATTTGGCCTCTTTTAACATTTACTGAGACCCTACTGGGGCAAGCACTGTGCCTAATGCTCACATATATTATTTCTGACCTTGTCCACAACTCTGCAAGGGACTCCCCTTTTTGAGATGAGGAAAAGGAAATTTAGAACTGTTAAGTAACTTGCCCAAGCTGGGATTTTATTCACACTTGCCTACTTCCAAAGCACACGTGCTTGCCTTTACACTATTGTATTAGGCAGTGGAGACTGGGTCCATTGCCCTCATGACATTATCTGGTGGGAAAAAAAAGCAGGTATGCAACCATCATAAATGCTGGGTCGAGTCCTATGACAGTCATGTAAACAACGGTGGAAATAAAATGTAAGAAGTCATTCCACAGGGTTATTGGACAAGACTCGGCAGAGGGGCTCCTGAGTGGCTCAGTCCTTAAGCGTCTGCCTTCGGCTCAGGTCATGATCCCAGAGTCCTGGGATCCAGCCCTGCATCGGGCTCCCTGCTCCACTGGGAGCCTGCTTCTTCCTCTCCCACTCCCCCTGCTTGTGTACCCTCTCTCACTGGCTGTCTCTCTCTGTCAAATAAATAAAATAAAATCTTAAAAAAAAAAAAAAGACTTGGCAGAGAAAGTAACATTTAAACCAAGGTGTTACCAAGCCTATAAAGTGGGCATGGGAGGAGAATGAAATCATTCTAGACGGAAGGAATAGCAAGAACAAAGATACAGAGCTTGGAATTTTGAGAACTGGGAAAGGTGAGATGATTTCAAGCTGAAACAGAAGGCATGTGAGGGTGGATCCTAAAAGATGAGGGTGGAGAGCCTGTTTGCAACTGGTTAGCAAAGAGCCCTCAATCCCAGGCTGCTAAAGATGTTACCCAAGCCCCCTTGGCACACACTGTCCCCTACATGCCAATGGCTTCATACTGTAAGTGAAACTGTAATGCCAATTGGGGTTCATACGGTAAGTAACTAAGGGCTTTATCTGATCACGGGAGCAACGACGCATACAAGCTGGGGCTGAAGTACTGCCCTGGAAGCGTGTCTCAACCAATGAGGGGCAGAAATTTGTAGATCACTACCCCAGCTTTCTTATCCCTTGGGAGGGACAGCTGAAGCATGCTCCGCATGTTGTCTCCCGTAGTTCCCCAACTGCTCACACCATGAACCTACTCGTTTACTGGATTCCCTCCCTTCCTAGCATGACTCCACCGCTCCTCTACAGCGCTTGCAAGGGTCACCTCCCAAACGGACTACCTGCATTTGAAGTCCCACCTTAGGGACATCTGAGGAAGGCTGACAGTGCCAAGACAATTTTGGATCTTTGGACAGTGAGTGCAATGCACATAGCTGGGACTAAAAACTGTCTGCTATTGGAGCAAAGAGGTCAAACGAGTTAAAATGTGTTGCCCTAAACTATACAGGGAACAAGCAGTATGCTACTTATACCAGACAATTCACCTACTGAAAAGAGGAAAGATTAATAAACACATTTTTCTTCCTTCAAAGTATAAGAATCACATCAAAAGTAAATATCGTTCAGGCTATTTGTGCTCTTCAAAACAATGCAGTAGTTAAGAAAAGTCTTATTACTTTAAGAAAAATACACCATTAGGAAGAATTTGAGGGGAATGCAAAGTTAAATTTCAATGAACAAACCAAGCTTTTACAGCCTCCATGCTAATGTCACCACCTTTTCTGACAATGTCAGTTGAATTACTCTTGAGCAATGATGGAAGGTCACCTAAAGTTGTAGCAAACCTATTGCTACCTACACAGTAAAAGAACCAGGCCTCTAGAAATCCACAGGGCTTAAGCTTAAATAGGCGCTGGCTCATAGCAAACAGAAAGCTCCCAGTAAACGTCCAATTTCCTGTTACTGCAATCGGTAATTCATTTTGCATGTTCTTAAGGGCTCTGAAAAAACAGAATTAGCTCACCTTAAAGGGCAGAGTCTTGTAAAGGTATAGCATACCACTTTCAAGTTTTGAAATTTCTTCCCATTATGTTCTCTGAATTAACTTTCCCATTTTTTCACACGACTAATTACAGATTCATTTGGGATCACATAGCATTTAAAAAAAAGATTTTATTTATTTATTTGACAGAGAGAGTGAGCGAGCACACAAGCAGGGGAAGCAGCAGAGGGAGAAGGAGAAGCAGGCTCCCCGCTCAGCAGGGAGCCTGAGCGGGGCTCGATACCAGGACACTGGGATCATGATCTAAGCTGAAGGCAGACGCTTAACCGACTAAGCCACCCAGGCACCCCCAAGTAGCATTTTAATATTAACATATTTGGGGAAAAAGCTTATCAGCCATTTACATATTATTAAAACAGAAATAACACTTGTTGAATCATTGTTGTACACCTGAAGCTAATGTAACATTGTGTATCAACTATATTTCAATAAAAACAAAAAACACCTAACTTGAATTAGTTCATATTATTACTAGTATAAACAATCCTAACCTCTGCACTGAGAAAACAGGAATTTTGATTGAATTGGGAGTGGAGGAAAACAATCTCTAACTTGGAGGTGTGATGATATTTTGTGCAAGAGATAAGGCAGGCTTGAAAAGGATTCTGAGTACAATTAAGCCCACCAGGTACCTAGGGGCCTGAAGAAAAGGGCCCTAGGACCCTGTAGCGGGGAGGGGAAGATTAATTTGTAGATAAGATAAACTCAAGCATACTTCAAAACTGTATTTAAAAGTCTCATCTTAACCCATACAGAAAGGAAATCCTTCTAACCTGCTCTCTGGACCCAGAATTAAAGTTACTATCATCAGTACTAGTTTTTAGCTAATTGTGATTTAAACACTCTTTGAGGGATAGTGTGGGAACTATATAATACTATAACACTATGATATTGTATGAAGTGGATGAATTCCAAATAAAACTGTGTTAAAAACACATGCTCACAGGGGCACCTGGGTGGCTCAGTTGGTTGGGCGTCTGACTCTTGATTCAGCTCAGGTTGTGACCTTGGAGTCCTGGGATGGAGCCCCATGTCAGGCTCTGTGCTCAGTGTGGGGTCTGCTTGGGATTCTCTCTCTCCCTCTGCCCCTCCCCACGCTTGCACTCACTCTTTCTAAAATAAATAAATAATAAAATCTATTAAAAAAATACATGCTCACAGAATACGACTGCCTACATACAGCCTAACAATTCAAGCAGCCCTCGCGTTATTTTTAGTCCAAGTCTTTCTTCAAACATCATTTTCTCTATGTGACCTACCTGACCAACCTATTTAAAACTGCAATTCATTCTCCTCTCCACTTTCCCAAACATACTTATAAATAAATATACATTTGATGTATTCTGTCCACGGTCAACCACTAGAAAGTAGACTCATGAATGCAGAAATCTTTTCTGCTCTGCTCACTGAGAAACCCCGAACTTCTGTGGGCAGCTTCCTCTTGGGTCGTGACCCTGAAAGAACGGCCTGAAGAGGGTAGAAAGAAATAACTTTTCCAGAAGATTAAAAAAAATTAAACGGAGATACAGAGTCAGAATATGGCTCCTTCTTCCCAAGCACAAGGCAACGACCAGACCTTTCCTCTCTTTCTCCTTCCACAAATCAGAGTATTTACGAAAGCTGGTATGTTACTTTTAAATAGGCCTGCACTTATGGATGGTGTTATATTCTTTTTTTTTTTTTTAAGATTTTATTTATTTGGGAGAGAGAGAGCATGAAAGAGGGAGGCGCAGAGGGAGAAGCAGGCTCCTCGCTGAACAGGGAGCCCAATGCAGGGCTCAATCCCAGGACCCCAAGATCATGACCTGAGCCACCCAGGCGCCCCAGATGGTGCTGTAATCTTATGTGATAAAGTAATCCTTGTACAGTCAAAAGCACACAACTCAATTCTGCTCGTTTAATAGAATTTTATAAAGGAGGTGGCAACAGAACCAAGTCTGAAGACCTGGATTTTTATCCATCCATCCATTATTCATTAAATATTTACCATGTATCAAATGAATATGATCAAGATAGTTTGTTTCCTCTTAAGAAGCTATTAAGTTGCGGGCACCTGAGTTGCAAAAATTAATTGTAATATTCTTTGATAAGTATATCATAAGATACGTTGAACAAAATACAGTGTTGGTATAAGGGAGGGTGTAAAGATTAGGGAGAAATACAATCCGCCTTTTTTTCAGAAATTTCACTCTGGCAGGAACGTGGAGGATGAACTGGACACAGTAAGCTGGGAGACACCACCACGGCAATAGTCTAGGTGACAGACAAGCCCACCTTTAATTAAGATAAGGGGGAGGGGACGTGCGGGAGGGGACAGCATGGGTGACAAGGTGGATGGCACGGTTCATCAAGTGTGCACTGGAGGCTATAGACTTCCCATGCATTCAATTAAACTTGGTAAGGACACTGAGGACGAATATCACCATTCACATTTTTTTTTTTTTTAAAGATTTTATTTATTCGACAGAGAGAGAGACAGCCAGCGAGAGAGGAACACAAGCAGGGGGAGCGGGAGAGGAAGAAGCAGGCTCATAGCAGAAGAGCCTGATGTGGGGCTCGATCCCAGATCGCCGGGATCACGCCCTGAGCCGAAGGCAGACGCTTAACCGCTGTGCCACCCAGGCGCCCCGACCATTCACATTTTTAAATAAGGATTTAAGATTTAGAGTGGTGAGGGAACTTATTCAGGCACTTTCAGCTACGTACTGGGAGAGCTGAGATTCAAACTCAAACGCCTGATTTTTACCCATGAACTCCAGGTTATAGCATGATTTGGCCTAAACCAAGATTTAATTGCAATATACTGGGCCTGACCTGCCAGGAACACACAAGGCAGCTAGACAGACTGGAGGCAATACAGCACAAGGTGGTGCCCATGAGGTCAAGGTCAAGGGTATGCAAATAGAAGGGACAGTCAATAGTATGGAATGCGTCAGCAAAGTCACTAATACAGACTTAAAATGTCCATTGATTCTGGCAATTTGGGAAGTGCCTAATGACCTGGCAAGTCTATTTCATTAAATAGCACAAGGAGAAGCTATATGTCAAGGAATTAATGAATAAATAAAAGGTGGAGACATGGAGATAATGTATACAGATTTCTTTTGAAAAACATTGCCGTCAACACAAAAACAGACACACAGATCAATGGAACAGAATAGAGAATCCAGAAATGGACCCTCGACTCTATGGTCAATTAATCTTCCACAAAGCAGGAAAGAATATCCAATAGAAGGGCGCCTGGGTAGCGCAGTCGTTAGGCGTCTGCCTTCAGCTCAGGGCGTGATCCTGGCGTTCCGGGATCGAGTCCTACATCGGGCTCCTCTACTGGGAGCCTGCTTCTTCCTCTCCCACTCCCCCTGCTTGTGTTCCCTCTCTCGCTGGCTATATCTGTCAAATAAATAAATAAATAATCTTAAAAAAAAAAAAAAAAGAATATCCAATAGAAAAAAGACTCTCTTCAACAAATGGTGTTGGGAAAATTGGACAGCCACATGCAGAAGAATGAAACTGGACCACTTTCTTACACCATACACAAAAATAAATTCAAAATGGATGAAAAACCTAAATGTGAGACAGGAATCCATCAAAATCCTAGAGGAGAACACGGGCAGCAACCTCTTTGACGTTAGCCTCTTTGACTTCTTGCTAGACACATCCCCAAAGGCAAGGGAAACAAAAGAAAAATGAACTACTGGGACTTCATCGAGATAAGCTTTTGTTTCAGCATGGTTATTTCATATTTTATTGGACTGATGTACATTACCATTCCTGAGATGTAAAGCTAACCTAGGACTAAGAATGTCGAATAGGAAAAGGAGAGAAGCAATCCACAAATTTGATTAAACTATTACGGTATATAAATTTTGGGGTTGGAATCGAGGGAAAAACACTGTTCAGAGCTTTGGTTTCTAACAAGAATCTCCTAAAGGCTCTAATACAAGGTCAGTTTATGGAAAAACTCTTGAATTGTACAAAACCCCATTAGGTAGGAGAAATGGGCAGGATAGAAGGACATGGGCTGTGGGGGCAGCCGGTCTGCAGCAGGGATGGCTGGGCTGGAGGCCACGGCTCAGGCCCAGGACCTAGAGGTAGGAGGCTAGAAGTCTAGAGGCAGAGTTCAGTGCATTCACCCAAAGCCCTTGCTTTCCAGTTGGTCTCTAGGGTGCTGATGCTTTCCTCAGACAAGGAAAAAGCTTTTTTTTTTTTTTTTTTTTTAAAGATTTTACTTATTTGACACAGAGAGAGGGAGACAGCATTAAGTAGGGGGAGCAGCAGAGGGAGAAGGAGAAGCAGGCTCTCCACCGGGCAGGGAGCCCAACGCGGGGCTGGATCCCAGGACCCTGGGATCAATGACCTGACCATGACCGAAGGCAGATGTTTAACCAACTGAGCCACCCAGGCACCCCAAGATAAAAAGCTTTTGCACAGCAAAGGAAACCATTGACAAAACTAAAAGGCAACCTACAGAATGGGAGAAGATATTTGCAAATGTCTTATCAGATAAAGGGCTAGTATCCGAGATCTATAAAGAACTTACCAAACTCAACACCCCCCCCCCCGCAAAATAATAATCCAGTTAAGAAATGGGCAGAAGACATGAACAGACTTTTCTCCAAAGAAAATGGCCAACAGACACATGAAAAAATGCTCCACACCACTTGGCATCAGGGAAATATAAATCGAAACCACAATAAGATACCACCTCACACCAGTCAGAATGGCTCAAGTTAACAAGTCAGGGAACAACAGATGTTGGCAAGGATGCTGAGAAAGGGGAACCCTCTTACACTGTTGGTGGGAATGCAAACTGGTGCAGCCACTCTGGAAGACAGTGTGGAGGTTCCTCAAAAAGTTGAAAATAGAGCTACCCTAAGACCCAGCAATTGCACTACTAGATATTTATCCAAAGGATACAACATAATGATTTGAAGGGGCATCTGCACCCCAATGTTTATAGCCGCGATGTCCATAATAGCCAAACTATGGAAAGAGCCCAGATGTCCATCAACCAATGAGCGGATCAAGAAGATGTGGTATATATGTACAATGGAGTATATTAGCCATCAAAAAGAATGAAATCTTGCCATTTGCAACAATATGGCTAGAACTAGAGGGTATTATGCTAATAAGTCAGTCAGAGAAAGACAAATAGCACATTTCACTCATAGGTGGAATTTAAGAAACAAAACAGATGAATACAGGGGAAGGGAAGGAAAAATAAGATAAAAACAGAGAGGGAGGCAAACCATAAGAGCCTCTTAACTCTAGGGAATAATCTTGAGGGTTGCTGGAGGGAAGGCAGTTGGGGGATGGGGTAATGGGTGATGGGCATGAAGAAGGGCACCTGATGTAATGAGCACTGGGTGTTATATGCAACTGATGATTCCCTGAAACCAATAACACTCCATGCTAACTAACTTGAATTTAAATTAGAAACAACAACAACAAAAAGCAAGGCCATCAAGAGAGATAGATATCATGTAGTGAAGGAAGAAGGGCTCAAGGGAGGCTTCTCTTTTATTTTTTTAAGTATGGGACAGACCTGAATATGCAGGAGTGGAATGCACCAAGAAAGAGGATGAAGATGCAGGAAGTCAAAACCTGGGGCACCTAGGTGGCTCAGTCAGGTAAGCATCAGACTCAACCTGGGCTCAGGTCTTGATCTCATGGTCTTGAGGTTGCCCTGGTCCAGCCCCACCTTCGGGCTTAAAAAAAAAAAAAAAATCCAGGGAGTCAAAACCTAACTAATGAGGCATGAAGACGTTGGGACTCCCAGGGTTGGAAGGATTAGCTTTTGAAAGTGGGTTTCTGCATCTGATAATCCTTGGTTCTCTCCCTAGAGCTGAGGCAGAAGCAAGCAAGCAGGGGTGGATTTGGGGCTTGAAGAGGTCTGATTCAGCATTTGTGGGTATGGAAAGGAGAGGATGCTGAATAATGAATGCCCCATGAAAGGAATGCTTTGTGCAAGCATGGACTGTGAATGTCACCTCAGAAATCTACGGCTCACACCCACAGCAGGAAGGCTGGAGGTCAATTTCTGCGGAGAAAATTTTCTGGAGTCAATTAAGTCCAGGCTCGCCACTGATAGTCGTGTAACTTCTTGGGTCTCTCAAAGATGTGCCGAAGACCACGCAGTGTGGAGAGGCCAACGGCGGAGAGCCTGTCGCCGTCACACTCGCCTAGCTGGTCCGAACCTGTCTTGGCAAAAAGCCAGGTGACCGTGTATGTTTGTGGGCAACTCTGCCACCGTGGCAGTTTTAACGACATCCTTCCGGGTCCCACGGCCGGGAAACAACTTCTAGAACCCAGCTTCCCAGAACCTGGGCGTAGCCAGGCAGGTAACCCAAGGCGCTCGGCGTGAGGGAAGGCAGCCTTCCCAGCCAGATCCCCTTGCCCACTCGTCCTTCTTTCCCGCTCCTTCCTGCACGGGGTGGGTCTCAAAGGACGAGAAGCCAGTGCCTCCGGGATGACCCAGTCCCAAGCGCGCTGTCGATGGACTCCGCAGTGGGAAGGTCGGGGGTGGGAGGACACCAATGGGACAGGAAAGAGCGCGACACGGGTTGGGCGCGCTGACCCTGCCCAGAGGAGGACCGCGGGAGTCGGGACGTTACCTCCAACATGCCTTTTCTACTCGCCCCGGCCGTGAGTTCAGCATCCCGCCGGCGAGCGCGTACCGCGCCAACTCGCCGCTGCCACTGCCGCCGCCGGCGCATGCGTGAAGCGGGGCCCGCGGGCTAGGAAGACGAGGGCGGAGCCGTGAGGTCACCTAACCATTCGGCGTTGCCCACGGACTCCCGCGAGATGTCTCAATCAATGTTGCAGCGTCTGAGAACAGCGAGATGCCGCGAGACTCCTGGATCGTGGTCTAATGGGTGCGATCGAGTCACGCCTTCGTCAGCGGGCGCGTGGTTATCTGAACAGCGTGAATGTGGAGGGCGATTAGTAGCGCTGTTTTCCTTCGTAGCCTCTTTCTGCTTATCTTTTTCCTCTTGCAGTCCTGATGTGAGGAGAATATCGTTAAGTACCCCGGGAGGTTTTCTGCGCCATTTGGCGCCCGGGAAGGAGGCCGACAATCAGGTGGCTTTTCCAGTTAGACTGTGGATTATCCCGTGGGGAGCTGCCCAAGGCTCCAAAGCGTCGCTGGTCGTTTGCTTGCCCTAAGTCGGGGTGTGAGTGCATGTGTCTACTGTCTTGAGTCTTCGGTTACAGAAGAAGTCATGTGGGTAGCAGGAATGCCAGTGGGGTGCAAAGGTGTAATATTTACGCTACTAGATACAGTAGCCGTGTTAGAACTGGAGCCCTCACCAGTACATTTTTGAAAGATGTACGCTAGAGCCTTAAGACTCCTGTGTCGCGGCTGTTCCTGGGAAGACCAGGGACTCTGTAGGGTCTGCTGATGTTTTGTCCACTTAGATTGCTTTTCCTGAAGACTTGCATTTCCAGGTTTTGGGAGACCTCATAAATGGTTTTCAGGTGTAGCAAGGGGCTGAGGGACCTAAACAGTCTATTAATCTCCAGAAGGGCAATAACAACTGCTTTCTACTCCAAGCGCGACAAAGATGTTGAAATTAATTTCTAAGCTTCTAAATTGTCTCTGTTGGGTAACTTTACTGGAATTAGATGCATGGTCATCAGTGACCAGAAATTTTCTAGCTGCAGATCAAATCTGCCACCAGAATTTTGTTGAATCTGTGTTCAATGAATAGTTTACATTTTTAAAGTGATTGGAGGAAATCATCAGGGAAATACAGATCAAAACCACAATGAGAGACCACCTCACATCAGTCAGCATGGCTCAAATTAACAAGTCAGGGAACAACAAATGTTGGCAAGGATGCCGAGAAAGGGTAGCCCTTTTACACTTTTGGGAATGCAAACTGGTGCAGCCACTCTGGAAGACAGTGTGGAGGTTCCTCAAAAAGTTGAAAATAGAGCTACCCTATGACCCAGCAGTTGCACTACTAGATATTTATCCAAAGGATACAAACATGATGATTTGAAGGGGCATCTGCACCCCAATGTTTATAGCAGCAGTGTCCACAATAGCCAAACTATGGAAAAATCCCAGATGTCCACTGACCCATGAATGGATCAAGAAGATGTGGTATATATGTACAATGGAGTATTAGCCATCAAAAGAATAATCTTGCCATTTGCAATGACGTGGATGGAACTAGAGGGTATTATGCTAAGCGAAATAAGTCAGAGAAAGACAAATGCCATATGATTTCACTCATACGTGGAATTTAAGAAGCAAAACAGATGAATATAGGGGAAGGGAAGGAAAAATAAGATAAAAACAGAGGGAGGAAACCATAAGAGCCTTTTCACTCTAGGGAGCAAACTGAGGGTTGCCAGAGGGGAAGTGGAGGAGGGGGTATAACTGGGTGACGTGCGCGAAGCAGGGCACTTGATGTAATGAGCACTGGGTGTTATATGCAACTGATGAATCACTAAATTCTACCCCTGAAACTAATAATACAGTTTGTGTTAACTAAATTGAATTTAAAGAACTTTTTAAAAAATATTTTGTTTATTTGACAGAGAAAGAGAGCACAAGCAGGGGAAGCCGCGGGCAGAGGGAGAGGGAGAAGCAGGCTCCCCACCGAGCAGAGAGCCAACATGATGCTAAACAGCCGGCGCCATCCCAGGACCCAGGGATCATGACCCGAGCCAAAGGCAGATGCCCAACTAGGCCACCCAATGTACCCCTAAATAATTTTTTAAAACAAGGGGAAAAAAGTGATTGAAAGAAATCGAAGTTCACGACATGTGAGAATTATATGAAATGCAAACTTTAGTGTCCATAAATGTGTATATATATATATTTTAAGTAGGCTCCACACCCAGTGTGGAACCCAGAGCAGGGGCTTGAACTTTTTTTTTTAAAAGATTTTATTTATTTATTCGACAGAGATAGAGACAGCCAGCGAGAGAGGGAACACAAGCAGGGGGAGTGGGAGAGGAAGAAGCAGGCTCATAGCTGAAGAGCCTGATGTGGGGCTCCATCCCATAAGGCTGGGATCACGCCCTGAGCCCAAGGCAGACGCTTAACCGCTGTGCCACCAGGCACCCCTGGGGGCTTGAACTTCTGACCCTGAGATCAAGACCTGAGCTGATATCTAGTTAGAAGGCTAACCGGCTAGGCCACTCAGGTGCCCCATATATAGTTTTTTTTTTTTTTATGGTATATATCAGTTTTACTTTTCATCTTGAAACCTTGTACATAATCCCCCCCTTTTTTTTTTAATGTTTTTTTATTACATTATGTTAGTCACCATACAGTACATCCCTGGTTTCTGATGCAAGGTTTGATGATTCATTAGTTGCATATAACACCCAGTGCACCATGCAATACGTGCCCTCTTTACTACCCATCACCAGTCTATCCCATTCCCCCACCCCCCTCCCCTCTGAGGTCCTCAGTTTGTTTCTCACAGTCCATAGTCTCCCATGCTTCACTCCCCCTTCTGATTACCCCCCTTTCTTTATCCCTTTCTTCCCCTACCGATCTTCCTAGTTCTTATGTTCCATAGATGAGGGGAACCATATGATAATTGTCTTTCTGTGTTTGACTTATTTCACTTAGCATTATCTCCTCCAGGGCCGTCCATGTTGCAGCAAATGTTGAGAACTCGTTCTTTCTGATAGCTGAGTAATATTCCATTGTATATATGGACCACAGCTTCTTAATCCAGTCATCTGTTGAAGGGCATCTCGGTTCCTTCCACGACTTAGCTATTGTGGATAATGCTGCTATGAACATTGGGGTACATATGGCCCTTCTCTTTACTATGTCTGTATCTTTGGGGTAAATACCCGGTATTGCAATGGCTGGGTCATAGGGTAGCTCAATTTTTAACTTTTTAAGGGACCTCCACACTGTTTTCCAGAGTGGCTGCATCAACCTGCATTCCCACCAACAATGTAGGAGGGATCCCCTTTCTCCACATCCTCTCCAGCAATTGCTGTTTCCTGCCTTGTTGATTTTTGCCATTCTAACTGGTTGGGGATGTGTCATGAAAAAGGTTGCTTTGGCCGATGTCGTAGAGGTTGCTGCCTATGTTCTCCTCTAGAATTTTGATGGATTCCTGTCTCACATCGAGGTCTTTCATCCATTTGGAGTTTATTTTTGTGTATGGTGTGAGATAGTGGTCAAGTTTCATTCTTTTGCATGTAGCTGTCCAATTTTCCCAGCACCATTTATTGAAGAGACTGTCTTTTTCCCACCGGATGTTTTTTCCTGCTTTATCAAATATTAGTTGCCCAAAGAGCCGAGGGTCCATTTCTGGGCTCTCTATTCTGTTCCATTGGTCTATGTGTCTGTTTTTGTGCCAGTACCATGCTGTCTTTGTGATCACAGCTTTGTAGTACAGCTCGAAATCCGGCATTGTGATGCCCCCAGCTTTGTTTTTCCTTTTCAACAGTTCCTTGGAGATTCGGGGCCTTTTCTGTTTCCATACAAATTTAAGGACTGTTTGTTCCAGTTCTTTGAAAAATGTCCTTGGTATTTTGATCGGGATAGCATTGAAAGTGTAGATTGCTCTGGGTAGCATGGACATTTTAACTATGTTAATTCTTCCAATCCATGAGCATGGAATATCTTTCCATCTTTTTATGTCTTCCTCAATGTCTTTCAAGAGTGATTTATAGTTTCTAGAATATAGGTCCTTTACGTCTCTGGTTAAGTTAATTCCAAGGTAACGTATGGTTTTTGGTGCTATTGTAAATGGGATGGATTCCCTAATTTCTCTTTCTTCGGTCTCGTTATTCGTGTATAGAAATGCAACTGATTTCTGAGCATTGATTTTGTATCCCGCCACGTTACTGAATTGCTCTATAACTTCTAATAGTTTGGGAGTGGCTTCTTTTGGGTTTTCCATATAGAGTATCATGTCATCTGCAAAGAGAGACATTTTGACTTCTTCTTTGCCAATTTGAATACCTTTGATCCCTTTTTGTCGTCTGATTGCTGTTGCAAGGACTTCTAGTACTATGTTGAATAATAGTGGCGAGAGTGGGCATCCTTGTCGTGTTCCTGATCTTAAGGGAAAGGCTTCCAGCTTTTCCCCATTGAGAATAATATTTGCAGTAGGCTTTTCATAGATGGCTTTTATGAGATTGAGAAATGTACCTTCTATTCCTACACTCTGAAGGGTTTTAATCAGGAAAGGATGCTGTATTTTGTCAAATGCTTTTTCGGCATCGATTGAGAGGATCATATGGTTCCTGAGTCTTTTCTTGTTGATATGATGTATCACGCTGATTGATTTGCGAATATTGAACCACGCTTGCATCCCAGGTATGAATCCCACTTGATCGTGGTGGATAATCCTTTTAATGAACTGTTGGATTCTATTAGCAAGTATCTTGTTGAGGATTTTGGCGTCCATATTCATTAGGGAAATCGGTCTGTAATTCTCCTTTTTGATGGGGTCTTTGCCTGGTTTGGGGATCAAGGTAATATTGGCCTCATAGAATGAGTTTGGTAGCTTTCCTTCTGTTTCTATTTTTTGAAATAGCTTTAGGAGAATAGGTATTATTTCTTCTTTGAATGTTTGGTAGAATTCCCCAGGAAAACCGTCCGGGCCTGGGGTTTTATTTTTTGGAAGATTGTTTATCACTGACTCAATCTCTTCATAATTAATTGGCCTGTTTAAAAAATCAATTTCTGGGGTGCCTGGGTGGCACAGCGGTTAAGCGTCTGCCTTCGGCTCAGGGCATGATCTCTGCATTGTGGGATCGAGTCCCACATCAGGCTCCTCTGCTATGAGCCTGCTTCTTCCTCTCCCACTCCCCCTGCTTGTGTTCCCTCTCTTGCTGGCTGTCTATCTCTGTCAAATAAATAAATAAAATCTTTAAAAAAATCAATTTCTTCCTCTTTCAGTCTTGGTAGTTTATGGGTTTCCAGGAAGGCCTCCATCTCTTCCAGATTGCTTAATTTATTGGCATATAGATGTTGATAAAAGTTTCTAATAATCCTTTCAAATTCATTGTTGTTGGTTGTGACCTCTCCTTTTTCATTCATAATTTTATTAATTTGTGTCTTTTCTCTATTCTTTTGGATAAGTCTTGCCAGAGGTCTGTCAATGTTATTAATTCTCTCAAAGAACAAGCTTCTAGCTCTGTTGATCTGCTCTACTGTACTCCTGGTTTCTAATTCGTTAATTTCTGCTCTAATTTTGGTCAACTGCTTCCTCGTGCGTGGATTAGGCCTGTCCCTCTGTTGCTGTCCAGCTTCTTGAGGTGAGAATATAAAAACTGCATTTTAGATTTTTCTATTCTTTTGAGTGAGGCTTGGATGGCTATGTATTTTCCCTTAGGACCGCCTTTGCAGTGTCCCATAGGGTTTGGACCGTTGTGTTTTCATTCTCGTTGGTCTCCATAAATTATTTAAATTGATTTTTGATTTCCTGGTTTATCGAATCATTCCTGAGCAGGATGGTTCTTAGTCTCCAAGTGTTTCAGTTTCTTCCAAATGTTTCCTTGTGGTTGAGTTCCACTTTCAAAGCGTTGTGGTCTGAGAATATGCAGGGAATAATTTCAGTCTTTTGGTATCGGTTGAGACCTGTTTTGTGTCCCAGAACATGGTCTATTCTTGAGAATGTTCCATGGGCATTAGAATAGAATGAGTATTCTTTGGTCCTGGGGTGTAGTGTTCTGTATATATCTATGATATCCAACTCGTCGAGTATGGCATTCAAAGCCTTTGATTCTTTGCCTAGTTTTTGCAAGGGTGTTCGTTCTATTTCTGATAGTGGAGTGTTGAGGTCCCCTACTATTAATGTATTTTTATCTATATGTCTGTTTTTTTCTGGTTAAGAGTTGGCTTGTGTATCTTGCTGCTCCCCTGTTGGGGGCATATATATTTATAATTGTCATATCCACTTGTTGGATACTTCCTTTAAGAATAATATAGTGCCCTTCTGCGTCTCCAACTATAGTCTTTAGTTTAAAATCCCATCTATCTGATATGAGAATTGCTACTCCAGCTTTCTTTTGAGGTCCATTTGTGTGAAAGATGGTACTCCATCCCTTTACTTTCAGTCTGAATGTATCTTTGGGTTTAAAATGAGTCTCTTGTAGACAGCAAATGGATGGGTCACGTCTTTTTATCCAATCTGCAACCCTGTGGCGTCTTATGGGAGCATTTAGGCCATTTACATTGAGCCTGATTATTGAGAGATATGATTTTAATGATGCCATGTTGCCAGTAAAGTCTTTGTTTCTATCGGTTGTGACTTTGTGTTCTGTATCACTCTTGGGGGCTTTTTACCTTTATAGAACCCCCCCTTAATATCTCCTGTTGGGCTGGTTCCGTGGTTACAAAATTGGTCATTGACTGGCGATTCTGGAAGGTCTTTTTTTTTCTCCATCAATTCTGAATGACAGCCTTGCTGGATAAAGGATCCTTGGCTGCATGTTTTTCTCTGAAAGAGCTTTAAAAATGCCCCCCCAACCCTTTCTCCCATTCCAGATCTGTGTAGACAGGTCTGACGTAATTCTGATGCCTTTGCCTTGGTACGTGAGAAATTTCTTTGCCCTGGCCGCTTTCAATAGTGTATCCTTGGATCTAATATTTGCGAACTGCACTATGATGTGACGTGGCGTAGGTTTGTCATGCTTGATCTTGGGAGGGGTTCTCTCTGCCTCTTGGACATGAATGTTTGTTTCCCTTGCTAGATTAGGGAAGTTTTACAATTTGTTCAAATATCTCTTCTAGACCTCTGTTTTTCTTCACCCCCTCGGGGATGCCAAGGATTCTGACTTTGGATCGTCTGAGTCCGTAATCTCCCGTAACCTACATTCGTGGGTGTGGATTTTTTTAAGTCCAGCTTCTATTTTCGCTTTTTCTTCTACTAACCCATCCTCCATTCACTAATACGTTCCTCTGCCTCATTTACCCTGGCCGTCAGAGCCGCTAGTTTTGACTGCATTTGGCTCATAGAATTTTTAATTTCTGCCAGATTCACTCTCATTTCCGCCCTTAGAGATTCTATATTCTCATTAACATTTTCCTTAATACTTTTTTCAAGTCTACACATCATCTTGACCATTGTTATTCTGAATTCCACTTCTGATAATTTCATTACATCCATATCCATTAGTTCTGTGGCAGAGGCCACAGGCTCATTGTCTTTTCTTTGCTGGGGGGGACTTCTCCTTCTCGTCATTCTCATGAGGAGAGGTTGTGGGGTTGTCCAGAGCCCAAATTACTGACCGGGACCCAGGCTGTGCACCCTTGTTTTATAGGGATCTTAGGGATGTGGGCTTCTTGATTTTTCAGCCTGCCTTCTGGGGGAGGGGCCAGCTGCGCTGATACTCAGGCAACCCTGTTTGGGTAGGGTCTCCGTGTCTCCTCAATACTTAGCGCTTGAGATGTTCATTTGTAGAGATCCAGATGTACCTTCCTGCGTCTCAGGCTGATTCCGTGGATGTTCAGGCTGGTCTGGTACCTGTCCAACTCGACTCAGGGGACCAGCTGAAAAAGGGGTCCCTTATTCCTCTGCCATCTTCAGCTCTCCCAATGCTGACATAATCCCCATGTATAGTTTTATGGGACACAACCACACTCATTCAGTTATATATCATCTTGCTGCTTTTGCCCTAAAAGCCAAGTTGAGTAGTTATATGCGAGACCATATGGCCTGCACAGCCCAGGGTATTTACTATCTGGCACTTTATAGATACAATTTGCCCACTCCTGAGGCACATGAGTAACAGTCGGGCTGCTGGCATTCAGTAGAATTAGATCAATTGTCTTATCTTTATGTTAGTTTTTTTCTTTTGCAGTGGCAGACTACAATTTCTGTATGTTTAGCAGCAGAATTTTACCGTTAATCTCTTTTTGATGTTGTGGAATTTAAAGATAATTTTATTCCTCAAAAACATGACTCTGGTTGCTCTGTTGATGTGCAGGGCCAGCCTATCAAGTTTGGTCATTTAGATTACCAGTCAGCTGAAATTATGAATTCATTCATTGGAGTTAACCTTTTTTTGTTGCCTGAAATGTCAGAATAAATTAGGCATAAAACTGCTTATGAGGCAGGGCACCTGGGTGGCTCCCTGGTTAAGTGTCTGTCTTTGGCTCAGGTCATGATCCTAGAGTCCCGGGATCAAGCCCCCACATTGGGCTACCTGCTCAGTGGGGAGTCTGCTTCTCCTTCTGCCCCTACCCCCATGAGAGCGCTCTTGCTCACTCTCTCTCAAATAAATAAAATCTTAAGAAAAACTGCTTGTGGGTAATGAAGCTTAGAGGATCGGAGCAGTTTTTCCCCTCTGGTGTGTATATAGAGTTTATCGACAGTCACCAATCCAAATCGGAACTCAGAGGAGATACAGTAGTCTGTATAATCCTCTCATTAGGTTGGGTGCTTGACAGGTTCCTCTGACAAGTAGTCTAAAGGCATTCCATGACCTGTCCAACTTTACTACTTAAAGAGAGGTGATGGCCAAAAACCGTATATCCTGACAACTTTAATTCCTTCTAATTACATATCTCAGGCTTTAGGGTGTTGCAGTTAAAATTTGTGAACCAGTTCTCCTGTAGCATTTTAAGATAGATGTACAGGCTCTTCATAGGTGGGCCTCAGGTACAATACTTAGTTGGTCAGCTTGACAGATTTAACACTAGTAGCTAGAGGAGGTCTTCATATTTGCAGAATGCAAGGTCTAAGTAAAAGATTGGTAACTGTGAGACTTTGGTAATTGTGCTATCAAATAAAGTGGAAACTAAACATTGCTTTTGCATTCTGCACTGTGCATAATGGCATCATCGTGCCATTGCTGTTGCCCAGCGTTGATCCTGGCCATACCTTTAGGAATCTCTGTCAGGCTCTTCCCACCCACCGCCCATGTATGAGTTCATTACAACTCCATGACCTCAGAAGAGAGGTTTGCCTTCTGGCTTAAAGTTTTGTTTTGTTTTCCCCAGAATGGGGCATTGCTATGTTGATAGGAATAAAATAGAAGCAACCAGAAGAGAATCACAGGTTCCCACTCTGTCTTCCCAGCTATCATCAGTTGTATCCATCCACACTACCTGTTATCCTTAAATGGACCATCTTCATTGCCTTCTGTGGCTAGCCTTTTCATTTGTTCCCTCTATCCCCACCCCAACTTGGGGAAATCTCCAGCATTTCTTTCCTCTTGTGCATCATCAGATCTTCCACATCTATTGAATCCACACAAGTTGGCCTCTCAATCACAGTACTACACTGAAACTACTATTGCCACGTCACCAGTGACCTACACCTTACTAAACCTAATAGCCATTCTCTGCCCTCATGTCCCTGCCCTGTCAGCAGAGGGCACGTTCCAGTTGATAACGGTTCACCAGCAGTGCTCTCAGAGTATCGGAATACGGACAGTTATCATCCAGGTGCATGCACTCACATGCATGCTTTCTCTACACGCACACACGCTCCTCCAGGGTTTACGTATATTTGGAATTCCGCAATCCTGCACTTCCTATGCTAAGTCATTCAGGAGACA
>NW_024426452.1:86950-111798 GCF_017311325.1 Ursus maritimus | reverse complement strand
ATGACAGAAGTGTAAGAAAGCATCTGTCTTTCTCATAGTAAATACAGAATTGTTGTCTTAAAGCTTGGAATTGCAGTACTGAAACTGCTATTTTATTCTTTAGATTGATTCTTTAGGTTGATTTTATTCTTTTGTTAATTTCAATTCTGTATATTTTCTTAATCATTAAAATTGATTATTTAAGGATACATTATGTCTTTAACCTATGTTATCTTTTACTAGACTTCCCTCTTATTTTGTTACTGTTGGTTGGTTGGATCTAAGTCAAACATTTATTTGTCTGTGAAAAACAGAAGTTGAATTCTTTTACCTCTGTGGTCAAAATCCTGTGCATAGCAAAATGCTGGTGTGTCCCAGAGATCAGCAAGTTTTGTCATTCCTCACTTTGAAACATCGATACCCTTGACAAGAGAGGAGGTTTCACTGCCTGTGATAAGCCAGGTCCTGCCTTTCTTCAGCTTCATGCCTTTCCCTTCCTCAGCCCATCAGGTGTCCTGGCCTTGTCCTTCAGAGGTCTCCGTGTGCTGCACATAGCTCCTTCTGGTGAGCAGTTTGTATTAGCCTCTTGAGTACAGTGCCCGTCCTAGGATCCCAGAGTCTATTCCCCTACTAGGAGGAAGTGGCTACTTTTTTGCAGTTATAATTACAGTAGTTTCCTCTTATCCGTAGGATATGTTCCAAGACCTCCAGTGGATGCCTGAAACTTTGGACAGTACTGAACCATATATATACTATGTTTTTTCCTGTACATACATATCTATGATAAATTAGGCACAGTAAGAGATTAACAACAATAGCTCATAAAATAGAATAATTATAACAATATACTGTAATAAAAGTTACATAAATGTGGTGTCTCTCTCAAGTTCTCTTATTGTACTACACTCACCCTTCTTGTGATGATAGGAGATGGAAAAATGGCCACGTGATTAGATGAAGTGAGGTGAATGATGTAGGCGTTGTGATGTATAGTTAAGCTACTTTTGACCTGACGGTACTTCAGGAGGGGGATCGTCTGCTTCCAGACTGTGGTTGACCATGGGTAACAAACCATGGAAAGTGAAGATGAGGACATATGTAACGATACGTAGCGACACACGGTGATCTGTGATTATGTACAGTTAACACTATGAGGGCAGAGACCTATGCATTTTATTCACCATTGTATCCTCAGAACACTCTACAAAGCACAGTGTAGGTCCTCAATAAGTACATTTATTTAACTGAATTAATGGCAGTTTCACCAGCTCCCCTCAAGCCAGACGAGGACCTGACTAGAGATCCATTTCATCTTCTTTTCACCTTACTTGTGGAGAGAGACGAGCAAACTGGAGAGTACATAGGGGGAGAGGTTAAAAAGTGGAGTTGGGATAAAGAAGGGGGGGTAATCAGAAGGGGGAGTGAAGCATGAGAGACTATGGACTCTGAGAAACAAACTGAGGGCTTTGGGGGGGTGGGGGAATGGGATGGGCTGGTGATGGGTATTAAGTAGGGCACGTATTGCATGGTGCACTGGGTGTTACGTGCAACTAATGAGTCATCAAACTTTACATCAGAAACCAGGGATGTGCTGTATGGTGACTAACATAATAAAAAAATAATATAATAAAAAAAATGGAGTTGGGGAAAGTTAAACTTTCAGAAGCTACAGTATAGAGAAAGGAGAAGAGTCTAAGAAATATACAAGCACAACGTCCTCCCATGCCAGATCACTGTGATTAGAAGAACTACCTCTTAACTTTTGTATTAAACTTCCAATATGTGTGGGTGTGTTTACCCATCTGCTTCCCCATCTAGACTGTAAACAAAGTGAGCTGTTACCTGCCACTGAAAACTCTGATGATGTGACCCAAACCCTAACCTGACTTAAAAAAAATGTATGCTCTTGCTCAATGTCACCACCTCTATGTGCAACCACACTGACGTTCTCTGCACTTCTCCTACCTCACATTCTTGTCTCCTGCCCACAGCTGATACCCACCACTAGGGATACCTCTCTTTCCCCTTAATCCCTTCAGTTGACTACTTCCATCTCCTTCAAATCTGCACCTAGACTCCAGTAGCTGTGGGAGTCTCCTGACTGCTCCTCGTAAGCACAGAAACACACCCAGACTGTGGGTTAGGTGCCCCCCTCCCCTTACAGCGTTTGACACCCTGTCATTTATCTGCTTGTTTACTTGTTCTGTGAGTGAAGAGCTCCACCTTTAATTACTGTATCCCCCAGTCTCAGTCCAGAGCTCAAAAAAACTTTTATTAAGATGAAAATTTTAAATTAAAATCTATATAACAAAGCTTAACCATTTTAGCCATTTTAAGGAGTATAGTTCTATGGTATTAAGCACATTCACATAGTCCTGCAACCATTCCTCTAACCATCTCCAAAACTTCTTGATCTTTCCTAACCCAAACTCTACGCAATGAACAAGAACTTCTCATTCCTTTCTCCCACCAGCTCCAGGCAACTACTTTTTGTCTCATGAATTCGACTAGATACCTCGTAGGAGTGGAATTGTCCAGTATTTGACCTTTTGTGACTGTCTTATTTTACTTAATGTCCTCGGGGTTCATTCATGTTGTAGCATGAGTCCAAATTTCCTTCCTTTTTAAGGCTGAATGATGTTCCATTGTATGTGTGTGCCACGTTTTCTTTATCCATTCCCCCATCAGTAGACATTTGGGCTACTTACAACTTTTGTCTGTTGTGAATAATGCTGGTATAAACACAGGTACAAAAATAACTTTTTGAGACCCTGTTTTCAATTCTTTTAGGTAGATATCCAAAGGTGGCATTGCTGGATCATATGGTAATTCTGTGTTTAATTTCTTGAGAATAACTTCACATCAGCTGTCCTGTACATCAGCTGCATGCATTTTACATCCCTTCCACCAGTGCACAAGGGTTCCAGCTTCTCCACATCCTCACCAACACTATTTTTTGCCCTTTTCCCTTTTTATTTATTTATTTATTTATTTATTTATTTCCTTATTTAAATTCAATTCAGTCAACTTATACTGTATTATTATTAGTTTCAGGGGTACAATTTAGTGATTGATCAGTTGCATATAATACCCAGTGCTCATTACTTCAAGTGCCCTCCTTAATGCCCATCACCCCGTTATCCCTTCCTAGCACCCACCTCCCATCCAGCAACTCTCAGTTTCTTTCCTAGAGTTCAGCGTCTCTTGTGGTTTCCTCTCTATTTTCATCTTCTTTTATTTTGCCTTCCCTTGCCCTCTGTTCATCTCTTTTGTTTCTTACTTCCACATATGAGTGAAATCATATGGTATTTGTCTTTCTCTGACTGCCTGACTTCACTTAGCATGAAACCCCCTAGTTCCATCCACATCATTGCAAGTGGCAAGATTTCATTCATTGGGTTGGCTGAGTAATATTCCATTACAGAAATATATCCCACATCTTCTTCCTTTCTAAAAAATTAATTTATTTTTATTAGTTTCATTTGTCAAATTTAGTGATTCATCAGTTGCATATAACACCCAGTGCTCATTACATTCAGTGCCCTCCTTCATGCCCATCACCCAGTTATACCTTCCCCCAACCCACCTCCCCTCCAGCAAACCTTAATTTGTTCCCTAGAGTTAAGAGGCTCTTATGGATTCCCTCCCTCTAGTTTTTATCTTATTTCCCTTCCCTTCCCCTATATTCATCTGTTTTGTTTCTTAAATTCCACATAAGTGAAATCGTATGGTATTTGTCTTTCTCTGATTGACTTATTTCACTTAGCATAATACCCTCTACATTCATCCACATCATTGCAAATGGTAATATTTCATTTTTTGATGGCTGAGTAATATTCCAGTGTGTGTGTGTGTGTGTGTGTGTGTGTGTGTGTGTATCACTTCTTTATCCATTCATCTGTTGATGGACATGACGTCTGGGCTCTTTCTATACTTTAGCTATACTGTGGACATTGCTGCTATAAACATTGGGGTGCAGGTGCCTCTTCAAATCTGAATTGTTGTATCCTTTAGGCGAATATGTAGTGGTGCAATTGCTGGATTATAGCATAGTTCTATTTGTAACTTTTTGAGGTTACATTCCCACCAATAGTGTAAGAGGGTTCCCCTTTCTAGGCATCCTTGCCAACATCTGTTGTTCCCTGACTTGTTAACTTGAGCATTCTGAGTGGTGTGAGGTGGTATCTCATTGTGGTTTTGATTTGTATTTCCCTGATTCCAAGGGATGTGGAGCATTTTTTCATGTGTCTGTTGGCCATTTGTATGCCTTCCTTGGAGAAATGTCTGTTCATGTCTTCTGCCCATTTCTTGACTGGATTATTATTTTGGGGGGGAGTATTGAGTTTGATAAGTTCCTTATAGATCTTGGATACTAGCCCTTTATCTGATAAGACATTTGCAATATCTTCTCCCATTCTGTAGGTTGTCTTTTAGTTTTGTCGACTGTTTCCTTTGCTGTGCAAAAGCTTTTTATCTTGATGAAGTCCCGATAGTTCATTTTTGCTTTTGTTTCCCTTGCCTTTAGAGACATGTCTAGCAAGAAGTTGCTGTGGCTGAAGTGGAAGAGGTTGCTGCCTGTGTTCTTCTCTAGGATTTTGATGGATTCCTGTCTCACACTTAGGTCTTTCATCCATTTTGAATTTATTTTGTGTATGGTGTAAGAAAGTGGTCCAGTTTCATTCTTCTGCATGTGGCTGTCCAATTTTCCCAACACCATTTGTTGAAGAGAGCGTCTTTTTTCCATTGGGTATTCAGTCCTGCTTTGTGGAAGATAAATTGACCATAGAGTCGAGGGTCCACTTCTGGATTCTCTGTTCTGTTCCATTGATCTATGTGTCTGTTTTTGTGCCGGTACCATACTGTCTTGATGATTACAGCTTTGTAATATAGCTTGAAGTCTGGAATCATGATGCCTCCAGCTTTGGATTTCTTTTGCAATATTACTTTTGCTATTTGGGGTCTTTTCTGGTTCCATACAAGTTTTAGGATTGTTTGCTCTGGGTCTATGGAAAATGCTGATGGTATTTTGATAGGGATTGTGTTGAATGTGTAGATTGCTTTGGGTAACATAGACATTTTAACAATATTTGTTCTTCCAATCCATGAGCATGGAATGTTTTTCCATTTCTTTGTGTCTTCCTCGATTTCTTTCATAAGGTTCTATAATTTTCAGAGTACAGACCATTTACCTCTTTGGTTCTGTTTATTCCTAGGTAATTTAATGGGTTTTTTGGGCAACTGTAAATGGGATCGATGCCTTCTCTTTCATCTGCCTCATTCTTAGTGTATCAAAATGCAACTGACTTCTGTGCACTGATTTCATATCCTGCCACTTTGCTGAATTCCTGTATGAGTCCTAGCAATTTTTGGGTGGAGTCTTTGGGACTTTCTCCATAGAGTACCTTGTTTGACTTCTTCTTTGCCAGTTTGGATGTCTTTTCTTTCTGTTGTCTGATTGCTGAGGCGAGGACTTCCAGTACTATGTGGAACAACAGCAGTGAGAGTGGACAGCCTTGTCATGTTCCTGACCTTACGGGAAAAGCTCTCAGATTTTCACCATTGAGGATGATATTTGCCATGGGTTTTTCATATGTGGCTTTTATGATGCTGAGGCATGTTCCCTCTATCCCTACACAGCAGAGAGTTTTTATCAAGAAAAGATTTTGTATTTTCTTAAATGCTTTTTCTGCATCAATTGAGAGGATCGTATGGTTCTTGACCTTTCTTTTATTAATGTGGTGTATCACATTGATTGATTTGCAGATGTTGAACCATCCTTGCAGCCCAGGAACAAATCCTAAATGGTCACGGTGAATTATCCTTTTAATGTACTGTTGGATCCTATTAGCTAGTATCTTGGTGAGAATTTTTGCATCGATGTTCATCAGGAATATTGGTCTGTAATTCTCCTTTTTGGTGGGGTCTTTGGTTTGGGGATCAAGGTAGTGCTGGCCTCATAGAAAGAGTTTGGAAGTTTTCCTTCCATTTCTATTTTTTGAAACAGCTTCAGGAGAATAAGTTATTAATGCTTCTTTATATGTTTGGTTTCCGCTGGTAGGCCATCTGGTCCTGGACTCTTGTTTGTTGGGAGATTCTTAATTACTGCTTCAATTTCTTTGCTGATTATGGGTCTGTTCAGGTTTTCTATTTCTTCCTGTTTCAGTTTTGGTAGTTTATATGTTTCTGGGAATGCATCCATTTCTTCCAGATTGCCAAGTTTGTTGGCACATAATTGCTCATAATATGTTCTTATAATTGTTTGTATTTCTTCAGTGTTGGTTGTGATCTCTCCTCTTTCGTTTGTGATTTTGAGTCCTTTCTCTTTTCTTTTGGATAAGTCTGGCTAGGGTTTATCAATCTTATTCTTTCAAAGCATGAGCTCCTAGTTTTGTTGATCTGTTCTACTGTTCTTTTGATTTCTATATCATTGATTTCTGTTCTAATCTTTGTTATTTCTCTTCTCCTGCTGGCTTTAGGCTTTATTTGCTGGGTTTTTTCCCCATCTCCTTTAGGAGTAAGGTTAGGATGTGTATTTGAGAATTTTCTTGTTTCTTGAGAAAGATTGGTATTGCTATATACTTCCCTCTTAGGACTACCTTTGCTGCATTCCAAAGGTTCTGAACTGTCGTGTTTTCATTTTCATTTGCTTCCATTTTTTTTTTTAATTCTTTAATTTTCTGCTTGGCGCCTTCATTCTTCAGTAAGATGTTCTTTAAGCTCCATGTATTTGTGGTCTTCCAAATTTTTTCTTATGGTTGACTTTAAGTTTTACAGCATTGTGGGGGCACCTGGGTGGCACAGCTGTTAAGCGTCTGCCTTCGGCTCAGGACGTGATCCCGGCGTTATGGGATCGAGCCCCACATCAGGCTCCTCCACTATGAGCCTGCTTCTTCCTCTCCCACTCCCCCTGCTTGTGTTCCCTCTCTCGCTGGCTGTCTCTGTCTCTGTCGAATAAATAAATAAAATCTTAAAAAAAAAAGAAAAAAGAAAAAAAAGTTTTACATTATTGTGGTCTGAAAATATGTAGGGAACCATCCCAGTCTTTTGGTACCTGTTGAGACCTGATTTGTGACCCAGTATGTGATCTATTCTGGAGAATGTTCCATGTGCACTTGAGAAGAATGTGCATTCTGCTCCTTTAGGATGAAGTGCTCTGAATATATCTCTAAAGTCCATCTGGTCCAGTGTGTCATCCAAAGCCCTTGTTTTTTGATGCAAAGAGTGAGATCTTGTTGATTGTTGATCTTCTGCTTAGATCATCTGTCCATTGCTCTTTGCAAACTGAAGGGTAAGAAATCAGAGAAAGACAAACCTTATGAGACTCTTGACTCTGGGAAACAACCTGAGGGTTGCGGAAGGGGAGTTGGGTGGGCGGATGGGGTAACTGGGTGATGGGCATTAAGGAGGGCACGTGATGTAATGAGCACTGGGTATTATATGCAACTGATGAATCACTAAACTTCACCTCTGAAACATATACTATACATTAATTTAAAAAAAAAAAAGCAGGTAGATAGAGCAATGGAACAGAAGAGAGAGCCCCCAAATAAATTCACACATACATGGATAAATGATCTTTGATGAGGGTGCCAAGAGTACACAATGAGGAAAGGATAGTCTCTTTAACAATCAACAGAATGAAAAGGCAGTCTATAGAATGGGAGAATCCAATTGCAAACCTTGTATCAGAAAAGAGACTAGGGGCCCTGGGTGGCTCAGCTGATTAAGCATCCAACTCTTGATTTCAGCTTAGGGCATGATCTCAGGGTTATGAGTTCAAGCCCTGCTTTGGGCTCCATACTCATTTTGGATTCTGCTTGAGATTCTCTACCTTGTCCTCTGCCCCACCTACTACTTGCTCACTCTCTCTCTAAAAAATAAAATCTTTAAAAAATAAAAAAGAGGCTAATATCCAAAATATATAAGAAACTGCTACTAATCATTAAAATAAAAGTGTTTAATCCAGGGGCGCCTGAATAACTCAGTTGGTTAAGCATCTGCTTTCTGCTCAGGTGATGATCCCGGAGTCTTGGAATCAAGTCCCACATCAGGCTCCCTGCTCAGCAGAGTCTGCTTCTCCCTCTGACCCTCCCTCCTCTTGTGCTTTCTCTCGCTCTCTCAAAATAAATGAATCTTTTAAGAAAGTGTTTCACCCAACATAAAAATGGGCTAAATATTTCAATAGACATTTTTCCAATGAAGAAATACAAATGGCTGACAGACATATGAAAAGCAGCTCAGCATCATTAATCATCAGAGAAATCCAAATCAAAGGACAATATCATGTCACCTGTTAGGATGGTTTATATATATGTTGGTAAGAAAATGGAAATTTGAACATTCATATACTGTTAGTGAGAATGTAAAATGGTACAGCCATTATGGAAAACAGTACTGAGTTTCCTCAGATAATTGCAAATAGAACCACCATATGATCCAGTAATCACATATCTAGGGATACATCCAAAGGAAATGAAATCAGTAGATGACCCTAGTATTTGTTATGATAGTCACCAACTCCTGTGTCGTGTTGAATTCAGAGGAAATAATTTTATCTTCCATCACTATTATGTTAACTATAAACTGTAAGTGTCCTTCATCAAGTTGACAAAGTCTTTCTTAATTCTTATTTTGCTGAGAGTTTTTAAAATCTTGAATGTATGTTGAATTGTCCTAAGTGCTTTTTCTGTATCTGCTGAAATGATCAAGATTCTTCTTCTTCAGTCCATTGACTTGGGAATTACTGTATCAGTTTCCCATTGCTGTAACCAATTACCACAAATGTATTGCCTTCAAACCTCATAAATATAGTGTCTTACACTTCTGCAGGTTAGAGTCTCATATGGGCCTCACTGGACTAAAATAAATACGTCTGTAGGGTGTTCCTTTTTGGAGGCGCTGGGAGAGAATCTGGTTCCTGGCTTTTTCTAGCTTCTAGAGGTTGTCTACACTCCCTGCTTAGTTGCCCCTTCCACCTCTAATGCCAGCAATAGCTGACTGACTGCCCCACATCCTAGTGGACTCTTCTGCTGCACTTCCACTTTTAATGACCTTGTGACCACTTGGATAATCCAGGATCATCTCCTGATTTTAATGTGAGCTGATTGGCAACCTAATTCCATCTGCAACTTTAATTCCCCTTCCCCATGTAAGGCAACATGCGGGCAGATTCCAAGGATTAGAACATGGACATTTGTGGGGGGCATCATTCTGCTAGAGATGGTACCCAGGGCTGAGTGTCAAGGAGCAGGGACATATATGAATGCAGGAGCCCATCTCCCCATGGTGCCTAGGGAGAGAATAAGAGGGACTTAGGGTTGCCCCTTTCTGGAATCTCAGGGAGCAGAGCTCTTGAGCATCTATACACGACCTGTGCCCCTCTCATTGTGCTCCTCACTTTCTGCACAGATGAGAGCTGAACTTTTCTGGGTGGAAGATTTGTGGGGGGCCCCTCATTCAGCTCTGGTCCACTCCCTCATTCACCCAACTCACTGTTCTACTTGTCCCTCCCCCGTGCCAGGGTCTGTGGTCCAGGTGGGGTTGACTCAGCCACCCTCAGTGTCCAAGGGCCAAGGAGAGATGGCCACCAACACGTGCACTAGGGGAGCAGCTCAGCTTCAGCAACACCTGGGCTTTGTTGCCAAACTCCTGACCCCCAGATTTGCAATTGCCTCTCAGAAGAGCTTCCTGGGCTCCAGGTCAGGCAGCCAGGCTTCTTGATCTCTGGGCTTCAGCCTGGAAAAGAGGCTGATTATTACTGCTTAGTGTGGGACAGCAGCTTGATGCCTACATTGTCCTCAAGGCCCACAGGGAAGTGAGATAAAAACCTGTTGGCTGTCTGTACCTTCTCACTGTCCAGAGTTATTGCTGTCATTTTGTGGGCAAGTGGCTGCTGCTGAGTTCTGGAGTAGTGTAATGGGGGCCGTCCTTTCTCCTCTGGTTCTCTGATACTGTGTGGTTGATGCACCCCCATTTCTAAGATCCTGGGTATGGTTTGCTGACCCAGCTGTCCACAATTTCTGGAGCTTTTGGTCAGATCACTCAGTCCTGCACTGGAAGTATTGGTGTGGATTATTATGTTAGTGACTGGAACCAGCTTTGCTCTGGGAAAAAAATGCAGAGTCCCTCTTCTTCCCTTGAAAGTTCTGCTTCCCTCCAATTTCCTGATACCATATGTGTACACCCAAACAACAGACCCAATCAACCCTTGGGTCCAGTATCAGGCAGAGGTTAACTGGCGTGTGCCAAAGAGGGCTGGGTGGTCCCTCCCATTCCTCAGAGTGGAGCACCCACAAGATGTGCTTAGCGCTCTCTCCCTCTCCTTGAGGCCTTCCCTATTTTGTCCCCCAATCAGGAATGATGGAGAGAGAGCAACACAGGATGAGGTGAAGGGGATCCCCCTGACTGCCACAGTGGAAAGTGGGTTGGTCTTGGCTGATCTGTCATGGTCTTTGGTCCTTCTGCTGTTCTGAATCTGGAACAAGTTCTCTCTGAGGTTGGGTTCCCTCTGGATCCCCCTCTACAGTGATCTACAATGGAGGAAGAAGCTGTGGAGGTCACTTCACTGAGTGCAAGGCTGTGGAAGAGGCTGCAGTCTTAAGAGGAGGCTCCTGGGCAGTGAAGAGACCCCACTCTGGGAGGAGGGGATAGTGGACAGGTGGATGGGCATGCAACTCTCTCTCCAAGGTCCCCTTCTGTATGTACATCTGGCCCTAACACAGCAGGAGGAGTTGTGGGCCTGCCTTGCCACAAACCCCTGGGGTACATCAGCTGTGGGAGGCCATCAAGGGGAGGGGAAGGATCTGCATGACTTCCCTGTCCTCCCTTTGAGTGGGGCCAGTAGGTAAAATCAACTTTGGGCCCCGCGGGAAGCAGAACTCGAAGGGTCTTTCCATCACAGCCTCGTCCTCTTTCCTCCCCACTCCTCTCACTCTCTGCTCAGGTGATTTGTTGACAGTGGATCAGGGGAGGCCCTGCCACTTCCTTCTTATAGACATCATATGACCTCAGACTCACCATCCCTGTGTCTCTTTCCATTTCAGGGCCCTGGGCACAGTCTACACCGTCTCGGGAATCTCAGTGTCGGGGTCTCCTGGACAGAGAGGTGCTGTGTCTCGCACTGGGCTCGCAGTGCGTCATTGGACTTTGGCACAGGATGAATGCTGTCCTCAAAACTGTGACCCTCTGAAGCCCCCGCACTTAGCTTCCTCTGGTATTCTGGTGATGCATGCTGCTTCAGTTAGTTGTGAAAAGTCCTATTCAACGGAAAACTGAGTATATTTAGAATGATGTGTTCATTGAATAGATCGATGTAAGAAGTGACCTCTAAGGATTCATGTGTGAGTTCTTTTCTCTAGGAAATTGTCTTGATGACTCATCCCATGTCTTCCGTGACTGTAGGATTAACCATGCTTTTTTGCCTCAATTTGGACAAGTCACTTAACTCCTTTGCAGGTAGGCTGCATGCAGAGGTGACCAAACTTATTTTACAAGTTTGGACTAAATGAACAAATGCATTGACTGCTTAGGACATGTGGAAGACCCCTGAGGGTGGGTCTTTGGAAAAACCCTGAGAGACCGTGGTCAACCTGGCCGGGAGGGCAGGGACACCGCAGTGCTACTATGTATCCTACATCCTCTAGACTCCAGGAGAGACATCCAGCTGTAGCCACCCATGTTTTAAGAAAAAGTGGCAGGGAAAAAGACAAAATGTCAGACACAAAAGAAAGAACTGAGAAAATAATGCCCATAACATAGGTTGACTGGGGTTGACTGTGACAATGGAGAGAGACAGCTGTGACAAGACAAGGATCTCAGAGCTGCAGAGAGGCGCATGCCTCTCTGAGTGATCATGATTTGCTCAGAGGACATGACCCAGTAATGTGAGACTAGGCTGTCAGTAGGCCACCAACCAACATTTAGTGAAGGGTAGCATGACAGATACATCCCAAGATCTTACATGAATACAACTTTTCTCTCTCCTCACAAATGCCCCCTTGAGGAATGACTGTTAGTCCTGTTTTCGACATGAGGAGACGTCTCCTAGAAATGTTTTTTGATCCTGCTGTGTGTCATGTGGTGTGAATGGCAGAGCGAGGCATGGTGCAGACCATGCAGATTCAGATCCTGCACCCTCCCCACTGCAACGTGTTGTCCTCACTGCACTGTCTCTGGAGAATCTCTGTCCCGTTCACCAGGTGCAAGGAGGTAAGTGCAGGATTACTGGTAAGAACTTCACATTCTCTCCCTCCATGGATCCTAATTATTCTTGGGAAGATATACATAAAATAACCACACAATAAAAAGTTCAACTAATAGGAGATCCCTGAAAAAGATGACCTGGGCACAGCTCTAGTCAGGGAGATTTTGGGAGGTTCTCTGGAAGAGGGGCTGACTGAACCCCTATCTGAGGAATGCATTCAGGGTAACTTGGGGTGCAGCCTGGGTAGTGGCTGGAGTGGGCAGTGGAGGAGGAGGTGATGCCTGCAGAAAGAACATCGTATGGATGGAATCAGGAGGCGATGAGGAAAGTTTGAGGACGAGGCGATGGGAGGTCAATGTGACTGGAGCTGTTTCGCAGTCAACAGACAACTCGTAACCAACCAAGCAAACCGCATGCTGCCTAGACACAGCTCAGTGCGGTCAACTCAAAGCCACAGTAATGCTGTCGTGAGGCTCAGACTTCCACTGTGACATGAGGCCCAGCGAGAAGCCGAGTCCTTCCCAACCCGTCTGCTGCACACACGTCAGTGTGATGTACGTGTCTGGAGTGGTCTCCAGGCAAACAGGATGATGAAAATCAGCTACTTCCTCTTGACTGCTCTAGCGAGGCCTTGGGCAATTTGGAGCAATTTTACATGTATTTTTTTAATTTTTTTTTAAAGATTTTATTTATTTGACAGAGAGAGAGACAGCGAGAGAGGGAACACAAGCAGGAGGAGTGGGAGAGGAAGAAGCAGGCCTCCCGCCAAGCAGGGAGCCCGATGCGGGGCTCGATCCCAGGCCCCTGGGATAATGACCTGAGCCGAAGGCAGACGCTTAACGACTGAGCCCCCCCGGTGCCTGTACATATATTTTAAAGATACAGTGTGGATTTAGAATGATAGGCAGTTTTACACCATATCTTGGAATCTCTGTATATCTTCATGTTTTCTTTCTATATAGTACAAGCCTTATCAAGATAAGTAAAATATACATGACCAAAGATAATTGATTTTATTCCCAAATAACTTTCTCTATGACTGTGAAGATGAATTAAGTAAACTTACAAGTTCAAGAAATCATACATATATTAAATATCCAAACTCTACCATTACAAAATTGTGCATATGATAAGCTTTAGTTTTTTTTAAGTTGGAGGAAGAATATAACAACAAAGCCCTGTTTAATGACCTAAATTCAACCTGAGGATCTGGTTGGTCACTATTATCCAGAGGTGCCACGTCATATTATTCAGTATACGATTTTAAGAAAATTCTTTTATTTTTTTAAAATTTAATTCCTTTTATTTTTTAATGTTTTTTTAATTATACTATGTCACTCACCATACAGTACATCCCTGGTTTCTGATGTAAAGTTCGATGATTCATTAGTTGCGTATAACACCCAGTGCACCACGCAATACGTGCCCTCCTTACTACCCATCACCAGCCTACCCCATTCCCCCACCCCCTCCCCTCTGAAACAAATGTTGAGAAATCGATCTTTCTGATAGCGGAGTAATATTCCATTGTATATATGGACCACAACTTCTTAATCCAGTCATCTGTTGAAGGGCATCTCGGTTCCTTCCATGCCTTACCTATTGTGGACAATGCTGCTATGAACATTGGGGTGCATATGGCCCTTCTCTTAACTACGTCTGTGTCTTTGGGATAAATACCCAGTCGTGCAATGGCTGGGTCATAGGGTAGCTTAATTTTTAACTTTTTAAGGGACCTCCACACTGTTTTCCAGAGTGGCTGTACCAACTTGCATTCCCACTAACAATGTAGGAGGGATCCCCTTTCTCCACATCCTCTCCAGCAATTGTTGTTTCTTGCCTTGTCTATTTTTGCCATTCTAACTGGCATAAGGTGGTATCTTAGTGTGGTTTTCATTTGAATTTCCCTGATGACTGATGATTTTGAACATTTTTTCATGTGTCTTAGCCATTTGTATGTCTTCATTGGAAAAGTGTCTGTTCATATCTTCTGCCCATTTTTTGATTTGTTTATTTGTTTCTCGTGTATTGAGTTTGAGAAGTTCTTTGTAGATCTTGGATACCAGTCCTTTATCTGTAGTGTCATTTGCAAATATATTCTCTGCCTCTTAGTTTTTTTGACTGTTTCTTTGGCTGTGCAGAAGCCTTTTATCTTGACGAAGTCCCACAAGTTCATTTTATCTTTTGTTTCTCTTGCCTTTGGAGATGTGTCATGAAAAAAGTTGCTTTGGCCGATGTCGTAGATGTTGCTAATTCTCCAAAGTCTGTATTCTTTGTCACGTGTGACCACTGTAGTCCCTGCTCAGCTCTATGGCGGTCAGCTATTGGCCGGAGAGAGATCTCACGAACAGCCTAGAACTAAGTCATTCAGTCTTTGTCGAAGGGCTTCGTGAGCATGTTGAATCGTATCTTCAAAATTCAGCTGGTAGCTGAAAACCTTCATTGTTGCTTGTGCAGAACATCCAGGTCAGGCAGGGGGAGAGCTAAGGGCCTTCTAGGGTCTCTCCTGGGTATGCTTACAGTGTTCTAGATTCGTAAGAATAAGTCAGAACTTTTCAAATCCCCTCATGGAAATCTCATTTTTTGGTGGTCCAATAAGCATGCCAACATATGCACAAAGAAAAGTCCCCAGAAAAATAAAAGACAGGGAATGAAATATAAAATAAGTAAAAGATAAAATAAATAAAAGAGAGGGACAGTGAAGATATGTGAAGTAACAATAGCCAAAATCTCACCAAATTTCATGAGAAACATTAATAAAAATATTCAAGAAGTTCAAAAAAGTCCAAGCAGGATAAACCCACCTCATAATAAAATTGTTCAAGGCCAAAGACAAAGAGAAAATCATGAAAGCAACTAATCATTTACAAAGGCTCCTCAATTTTATGGCTAATTTTCATCAGAAACCAGAGGCCAGAAGGCAGTGGGATGACATGAAAAGTGCCAAAAGACAGAAACTGTCAGCCAAGAGCTCTGCATCTAGCAGATGTCTTTCAGTAATAAAGGAGACGTTGAGACATTCCCAGATAACATTTGAGAGAACCCACTGCTTTCACAAGGCCTACAAAGAAATACTAAGGGCCCTTCAAGCTGAAATGAAAAGACAACAGAGTAACTTAATTCTACATGAAGAAATAAAGAGTTGCATAGGTTAATATACAAGAAAGTGTAAATATATAAGTATGTATATGTTGGCTAATGAATTTAAATAAAAAATATAAAAGTATGTAAGATGTGTATAATTGTAAACAATGTATTATTTTCTCCTGATTTAAAAGGCACCACCTGAAGTCAATATTATAAACATGCTGACGAGCACACAGTGTATAAAGATATAATTTGTATGACCATGGCAATAAGGGGAGGGTGTGCATTGAATCTACATGAAGGTAGTTTCTATATGCCATGGAAATTAATCTGGTATTAATCCAATTAGAATGTTATAATTTAAGGTGTTAATTATAATCTGAGGGAAGCTACTAAGAACATAACCCAGAATATATAGCAAAAGAAGCACCATGGAAATGTATTCGGTACGCTAGAACATAACATAAAAAACCGGTAATGGAGGACTATTAGAAAAGAGATGACATATACAGCCAAAAAACCAAACCAAAACAAAAAACAGATACCAATGCTAGCTGATTAGTAATTAAATATTCATGGATTATATACTCCAATTCAGAGGCAGATATTGGCAGAATGGATTTAAAAAAACCCTATAATCTCTATTTGCTGCCTATGAGGGAGTCACGCTTTAAGTCTAAGACAGAGAGGTTGAAAATAAAAGGAAAATAAATGCTAAGCAAGTAGTAACCAAAAGAGAACGAGACTGGCTTTGATAATATAAGACAAACTTTTATGACATTTTTCTTCTAGAAAAAAAAAGGACATTTTATAATGACAAAAGGGCCCATCCTTCGAGATTATGAACGTTTTACAAGAGAACTCCAAAATACATAAAACAAACTGACAAAAATGAAGAGAAACAGACCCCTCAACAATTGGAGACTTCAATATTCAACTTCCAATAGTGAAAAGTCATTTCTTGTGATGCTCACAGGGTGGGAGGAGTAGGGGCTGAGATCCATATTTCATGGTGCAGGTACTGAAATTTAGAGATTAAGTGACTTTCTCAGAGTTGCAGCTCAACTGCAACTGAATGATGGTTCTGAGTCAGGGGATACAGACGGTTCCCTGGAGATAGAGATCCCTGATCACCTGAATACGAGATCAGGTCCTGGACACCTGAATTGAGCCCTTTCCTCACTCCCTTGCTCATATCCTCTTGCCCCAAGGTTTCTGCAGGCAGACACCTGGTATGTCAAGGAGGTGCCTGCACCAAGAGGATGGCTCAAATCCTGACCCAACTCCTGGCTCTGTGTTTCAATCCCTGACTCAAAATACATTGTCTTTCCTCCAAATGAAGAACAACCCCTGATGGAGTGGGGGGATCTGAGCATGTCTCCATCTCCCCTCACTTGCCCCCAGCACTTGATTCTATCTGCTGCCTTTCAGTGAGACTCCCTGGTGGTCAGGTGATCACCCTGAATGACCAGTAGTCTGCTTGCCTCCCAACTGGCTCAGAACCCAGGACATTCTAAACCAACTGCCCACGTGACAGTTGCCCAAAGAACTAGCTTCGTCTTCAACTGACCAAACTTGGATGATGAGCAGTTCATTAACTAGGAGAGGGGTCTGCCAGGCTGGACTTTTGTGGCTTAGTGGATGAAATCTACACACCTCCAGTGTCTCCCTGACTATCTGACCCACCCTCAGAGCAGCCACTACGGAAGGCATGGCTGAGAGCAGGAAGTAGCCACACTGGCCCTTGAGTATGCACCTTCCCTGCTCACTCCTTCCTTTCCAACATCCAGTGTCTTTTGTACAAACTACAGTCCTTCTTCTTGAATCTAATTACTGATTTTACTCCCATGCCACCTTCAATGGAGTAGTTAGTGGGGGTGATATTTGTGGCCCTACCATGTTGTTTGGTCAGATGCCCATTTCAATGTGGCTGAACCACTGTGGGCACAGCCAGCAGAACAGTGGACAGCCAGCAGATCTTCTTAAACACAAATAGTTATATTGTGAATCCCGTGTTTGAATCCCTTATGATCTTTTTCTTTTTATAACCTGAGCCACAATCCTAGAAAACATACTGAAAATAGAACTGTTGATATGCAGCTGAGAGAAGACCCTGGGAGCACATTCATTCATTCCTATGCTGCACTTCTGTTCTATGAGCAAAGAGGGGTATTATGATCTGTGATGGGGCTGTGATTTTATGAGGATGAGACAATGTAGAAAGGCAGCACAGCACAGGGACGGAGAGAGAGAGAGAGCATGAGAGCTGGTGTCTGGTGGCTGGTATCAACTCATGCTAGAAGACACATGTACCTGGGAAAGTTACTTAACCCCTTTGTCCCTGGTTCCCTGTTCTGCGGCATGAGGCCTATTTACTAGTATTCCCTTACGAAGCTTAATATAAGACAGTCCAGACATCACCTGGAGAAAATGACCGGTGCTGCGTAAGTGCTGTGTAAGTGTTCCAGCATTAACTGTCTGCAAGAATAAGCAAGGAATACAGGAGTGGCTGCCTCCGGAGAGGAAACTCGAACAGATACAGGGCAGGGGAGGGTGCAAGGTGACATTTCAGCCCTCACATGGGCATGATGCTTTACAGCTCATGGAGAGTATCTGTCATCATTTCCTGTCATCCCCCATCATCCTCATGGGTTATGCAGGGTAGGTGCTGTGACCCCTGTTTTGTGATTCATGGCTCTAAATTGTAGAGATTTTAAATGACGCCTGGAGTCACAAGGCTGATGACAGATCTGAGATAGGAAAGTAGTTGTTTCCTTGGGGACAGAGATCCCTGAACAACCCCCACCGCCTCCCCTGAGTCCTCCAGATCATGTGCTGGACTTCTGAACCAAGGGCTACCCTCCCTCCATTCCCCAAATTTTCCTGCCCCAAAGTTGCTGCCAGGACATAGAAGGTGCTGGAGCCAAGAGAAGGGCACATGCCTCCACCCAAACATTTCAATCTCTGACCCAAAAGCTATGATATTTTCCTGAAAGGAAGTCCCTTAACAGGTCGGGGGAAAATCCCTCCTCCTCCCACATCATCACACATCAGCTGCCTCAAGGCAGACCGACGGTGTGACCAGTGGTCTGCTTGACTCCTATGTGGCCCAGAGCCCAGGATTTTCCAAGCCAACTTGCACATATAACTCCTCTCTAATGAATCAGCTTGGCCTTCAAGAACCAACCCTGGATGAACCACTAGCTAATGAGGAAAGTGACCTGATGGACTGGTGCTTTGCTGGTTTAATAGATGAAGCTGACATGTCCTCCACTCTCTTCTGACCACTGATCTGAGCAATAGCCTGAGCAGGCAGAGCCTACACTCTGAGTGTGCACTTCCCGCTCCCCAAACTCTGAAGTCTCTGTAGACTCCTCACCCTTCTCTAGACCTTGCAGTTGCAGGGAGAGAGTTTCTTCCCTCTGCCACCAAATGTTCATTCCACCAACCCAATGGCATTGTCCCTTCTCACCACTGTCCCAGGCAGCACCCAAACACCCAGTAATCCTGTTCACATCAACCAATGGAAATCACTCCATGAAATCCCAGTTTCATTCCTTTATAAAAACTCTGTGGATTTATAGACCGCTGATGTTTGGTTTTGGATCTTGACATCTACATTCAGAAGAGTTAACCTGTGATTTCCCTTTACTGTGATGTCTATTGCTAGGTGGCATCCAAATTCTCCTGATCTGATGAAAGCAGTGTAGGTGTGTTCCCTCTGCATATGTTCTCTGGAAGAGGATGTCGGAGAGTGGCATCACTTCTAAAACACTTTGTAGAAATCAGAGGAAACGATCTGTGCCTGAGTTTGTTTTGTAGAAAAAAATAGTTTTACGTTTGTTTTTTAATTGATGTTTACTTTACATATTGTAAAGTCCCCGAATCTTAAATGTCTAGCTTTATGGTTTCCTGTAATATAAATGCATCTGTTGCCAACACCAATTTGACACACAGAGCATCTCCAGGACCCTGGCAGCCTCCTATAGAAGGACTTAAGAATAATATCTAACTTATTAGGTTACATGAATAAAATCATCTACTCCATGTATAGTCTAGGCACGACGATTACACATAATTAGCTCAGAAAGAGTGTGGCAGCGTCCTTGGAAGGTAGTTATGTTGCCTGTATGTACTATTACCACCACCCTGTCTCCGCTTTTGTGGCCGCATGCATCAGCGGTCACCCCAGTGTTTGGTTGGTTTTCCTGCGGTGCCAACAAGGAAGTTAGGGAAGCAACGGAGAACATGTGCACTCGTTTGCTTTACCATTTTCATCCCAAGCGCCCTGCACTCACATTTCCTCTTCCTGTTCTTCTTTGCCCCAATTTGCTTTGTCTTTTCCTTCTTTTGAGTCCATTACAAAAAAATTTGTTCACAGCTGAAAGGAAGACAAGAATCAGGCATAACCAGAGCCACCCAGGGCAGGTAACCATTAAGTGGAGGATGCTGAGAGCAGATCCAGAATTCCCGGGGCCCCTCCAGCAGGGACCCTTCCGACTCCCAGCCCAGCTCCTGGCTGGGGCCATTCAGGGCTGCGCAGCAGGAGTCCGTGGTACAGACCCAGCGTAAGGGGCCAGAGCAACACTAAGAATGTGAATGAGGTAGGCTGCAGGAGGTTTTATAGACATTGATCCAAGGACCTTAAGTGCCTGTATGAGACCACATACTACAGGATGAGAATTATAAAGAGGGAATGGGGGAAGAGCTACAAAGAGGAGCTTATAGATAGCAAAAACAAAGTGAAAAGAGAGGAAAGAGGAAATAAATTGCATGCACAGTTTTGCTCCCTGCATGTAATCCTGTGCATGGATAATTGTAGGAGTGGGGAGGAGGAAGCCTTGGGAAAGGACGGGGACAGTCAGGGTTGGGGTGAGAACTTGGACCCACTGCTCCTGGCAGGATAAAGGCCGACCTGGGGATGACTCTGTCTTCACCTCTGCAATGAGGGAATGGGTCTCTGTGATCTGCAACATATTTTTTCCAGCCTTCAAATTTCATAACTGTGACCATGAATGAACTCCTGTGTCATCTTGTCCTTACAAGAAGGCAGTCACTATCTGCATGCATTTCTGTGTGTGATGTTGCCTTCCTCAGTACTCATGACTCAGTACTCCCCTTCCACTGCTCTCCACTATTTAGTGTTCATCGTCCTTCTCCGGGTCAGCCTCTACCAGCCATGTTATTTTAAAATATGGGGACACCGGAGGAATGATCATGGGTACACTGCCACCCTCCCTCATCAATCAATTGATCAATTAACCAATCCATCCAAACCCAGGGGGCACCTGTAATGGGACTGGGGTTTTGTTGGGCCCTATGGGACAGAATGGCAATGAGTTCCACATACTACCTGTCCTGGGCCTGGGGTAATTGCAGTTACTTGAAGATCGTTCTCAAAAAATCCCATAGGTTTCCTAGCCCCCTAGAGAGCATGAACATGAAATCAGAAGTAAGCTAACTTGTCTAAATTCCCTTAGTCTATACGTGGGGCAACAGGGGCTCTACAGCTGATGCGATCACATAAACAGACACTACCTGCCACAGTTTGCCCTGAACCTTGGAAGGACTGGGAGGGTGGGCTTTGGGCAGGCCTGGGGTAGGCATGACCAAGGTGTGGGGGGCAGGGCCAATGTGTGGCTGAGGCAGTGGGTTCTGAGAGGAGCACTGACTCCCTGCCCTGCTGCCCAGAGAGAGGTCGTGTCCTGTGGTCAATGCCAGGTGACCGGGTCAGCAGGGCTGTAAAAGCGGGTGTGTGAAATAGGCCCAGCAGCTCCTCATACAGTCCTCTAGAATCCCTGCCGGCCATGGAGGGTCTCCAGGGCAGCTGCACATGGGCCTCTTTCAGATGGAAGCACATTCACAGTTCAGACTTGGGTGAGGTATGGAGGCTGGGATGAGCTAAAGCACATTGGAGCATATGCATAATTCCAGAGGAAAGGTTCTTCAACTCACCTAGCTATGGAAGTGGCCTTTAAGGAGGAGCAAACAGGACAGGAACATAATGTTACTAGTCCTGTACGTTAAAAGGGAGAGAGTTGACCTCTCATCTACCTCCTGGCTCATGCTAGAACTTTGTATCCAGATTCAAGTGTCTGTTGGGTCGCACAGGATTACATCCATCAAGGTTAATAACAAGAAAGATACCAAAATCCCAAGAGGTGCTAATGAAACAGAACCTAAGCTTTGACATCTGGCAGTGGGAAAGAGAAGGAAGTACAGGTTTCATGGGAAAGAATTTTTAAATAGGAAAGCAAAAATGATTGCAAACACAGCACACCTGATGCCTATGGACTCCATTCCTCTTACTAATATGTCATTAAAATATGAAATGAACAAATTAGACTTGTACATATATTTCCCTACCCCTTCTGCTTTCCTATCCACCTTCCTCAGTCTCCAGAGCAGCAGGTGCAACCCAACTGTACCCGGAACCCTCTTGCATTGCTTCCTACCTGAGTGTTGTTCCCTACCTGGAGAGTCATCCTCCTCACTACTGGAATCTTGAATGCTCTCCACAAGAAAATCTATAGAAACACAAATATGATATATAGAAACACATCAATTAGAGGGGCTCACCCTTTCCTCCTCCTCTAGTTGAGGTTGTGTGGGTCATACGGCATCAACCTGATATTTCCTGTGGGTTCTCAGAAGTTCTCTATACTTGGTGGAGTCAGAGCCCTTCAACAAGAATTGATCACAGTTACAAACCTTCGAATGAGACAGAGATGCTGAATGAATCAGCTTTCACACTCTCAGTTCTACAGGCACATTGCAGCTCTTACCTCCAAACTTACCACCTGAGATTCAAATTAGTATGGGCACATTTGAAATGTGGCTAGTGTGACTGAGCAATGTGGTGTTATTTTAATTCGCTGAATGTTGGTGTAAAATTAATTATAAGCAGACACATGTGGCTAGAGGCTAGCACCCTGGAGAGCACAGTTCTAGAATCCAAAGATGAAAAAGAGGTCACTTGCCCTCCGCTGGTTGTTTCTTGGTTGTAGTTTGCTGGCCTGATCTGATCATTCATGTATAGGCATTTCTGGGCTCATGCACACATGACAGGCACAACTTAAGACTCTGGGACACTAAACAGTAAGGTCAACCACCAGGTCCTAGAGGAAGCGACCTACAGAAATCCCAATGTCACTGCATAGAAACAAACAAACAAACCCTAAAATATATATGGAACCACAAAGGACCCCTAATAACCAAAACAATCTTGAGAATGAAGAACAAAGATGGAGTCCCCACACTTCCTGACTTTAAAGCATATTACAAAGCTACGGTAATCAAACAGAATGGTACTAGCATAAAAACAGGCCGATAGACCAGTGGAACAGAGCAGAGAGCCCCCAAATAAACTCACACGTACATAGATAAATGATCTTTGACAAGGGTGCCAAGATTGCACAATGGGGAAAGTAAAGGAGGCATGGAGTGAACACTGACACTCCCTAACCCAGCTGTTTAGGAGATTTGCAACAAGGGTGATGGGCACCAAGCTAAAAGCCAAGTTTTACTTTAAATTCCTATTTGCCACTGTATCTTGGGTATGGACTTACAGGATTTGAGCATTTCTCATGGTATGGTGATGTCATAAATTACATTAAATTATCTTCCTGATTCTTAACTGCTCTGGGCCATGTACAAGCAATGACCTCAGCTATGACAGATGTTGGCCTGCACTGTCCTACATGGGGCCTCTTAGCTCTCAGAATCAGTGGACTGACCAGGAGCATGTGGACTTTCTATGTGAGTTTCACTCTAATGACTATGCCAGAGCTGGCTGTTAAATCCATCTATAGTTGTTCTGGGTTATGTGACCATTGAGGCCACCTTATAACGTGGTCAGTGTTTGGGACATGTGTACACTTTAGTACTTTGGGAGTGTACACGGATGCTGAAACCCCCCTGCTCTGTGACTAACGATCCCGTAGCTGAGTGATAAGTGCAGATCAGTAGCACAGAGCATCAGCAACGGGGATACAGGCCTAGGTCCACACTTTGACTTTCCTCCTTAGGAGGTCAAGACCTGGGACAGTCTTTTCTGCTCTATCTCCATCTGAGGAAGGGAACATTCAACAAACTTCCAGGCACAGTTGTGGTGATGGAGGAATTCGGGATTGTATGTGAAGTGTTCAGTGGTGAGGAGATTATTTTGCAAAGTTGACACTTGCATTGTTCTGTGTAAGTGGGAAATACCTCCTGAGGAAACACACACATACTCAATACACTCACATTTACATTGACACCACATAGACACCCCTTAGCCCTCACACATAAACCACACAACCTAAATGACCTAGTTGTTCTGGGGCCTGTAGAACATGGTCATAGTTCTTTACTGGACAGTTGGTTTCTCCCACTACACACTCAACCTTCATTCCTAGCAAGAACCCAGAATCAGGGTGGCTCTCCAGACCAAAGCAGACAAGAAAGCCCCACCTTTTTCATCACGTAGATTATTTCTCAATGAGTGATTATAAAAAAATGGAATGCTTTTATTTCCTGTTGAATTCATCTGCAATTAAAAAAATGCAAAACACTATGAGGATGGCATCATCCTAAACACTGCTGGTACAAGTCTTTTGTTCTCTCTAAGAAACCTGATGGGAACCAGTGGTTGAGTCAGGGGCCCCAAAACAAAGAAATGAAGCAAGGTTTCTATTTTGGACGAAGTCAAGCTTACCTGGGGGAGAGATGGGACCCCTTTCTCTGCCTTGTCACTGGAAAGGTCCTCCAATGGGCACTCCAGGGGGTCTGGGGGACATGGAGTAACTGTCAGGACACCGATGGTGCTGCTCAGAAATTACTCAGGGAGCTCTGATTGATGTGGACATGGGGCAAGAGGGTATGGATGTGATTAAGAGGCAAGGTGAGCTGCTGATGTCCCATCCTCCTTGGTGTATGAATGAAGGCAAAAGAGAGGAGCAGGAAGGGAGTGAAAAACAGAGCTTTTGGCTTTCTAGCTAAGTGGAATCTAATTTATGTGAAATAATCCATCTAAACAGGGTAAACACTCAAAGATACAGACATAATGAAGAGAAGGGCCACATGCACCCCAATGTTCATAGCAGCAATGTCCACAATAGCTAAATCGTGGAAGGAGCCGAGATGCCCTTCAACAGATGACTGGATTAAGCAGATGTCCATATATACAATGGAATACTACTCAGCTATCAAAAAGAATGATTTCTCAACATTTGCTGCAACATGGACAGCACTGAAGGAGATAATGCTAAGGGAAATAAGTCAAGCAGAGAAAGACAATTATCATATGGTTTCTCTCATCTATGGAACATAAGAACTAGGAAGATTGGTAGGAGAAGAAAGGGATAAAGAAAGGGGGTAAACAGAAGGGGGAATGAAGCATGAGAGACTATGGACTCTGAGAAACAAGTTGAGGGCTTCAGAGGGGAGGGGGTTGGGGGAATGGGATAGACCGGTGATGGGTAAAAGGAGGGCACGTATTGCATGGTGCACTGGGTGTTATACGCAACTAATGAGTCATCAGACTTTACATCAGAAACCAGGGATGTACTGTATGGTGACTAACATAATAAAAAAAAAAAAA
>NW_024426452.1:50512-86940 GCF_017311325.1 Ursus maritimus | reverse complement strand
CAAGAGGGTATGGATGTGATTAAGAGGCAAGGTGAGCTGCTGATGTTCCATCCTCCTTGGTGTATGAATGAAGGCAAAAGAGAGGAGCAAGAAGGGAGTGAAAAACAGAGCTTTTGGCTTTCTAGCTAAGTGGAATCTAATTTATGTGAAATAATCCATCTAAACAGGGCAAACACTCAAAGATACAGACATAATGAAGAGAAGGGCCATATGCACCCCAATGTTCATAGCAGAACTGTCCACAATAGCTAAATCGTGGAAGGAGCCGAGATGCCCTTCAACAGATGACTGGATTAAGCAGATGTCCATATATACAATGGAATACTACTCAGCTATCAAAAAGAATGATTTCTCAACATTTGCTGCAACATGGACAGCACTGGAGGAGATAATGCTAAGTGAAATAAGTCAAGCAGAGAAAGACAATTATCATATGGTTTCTCTCATCTATGGAACATAAGAACTAGGAAGATCGGTAGGAGAAGAAAGGGATAAAGAAAGGGGGTAAACAGAAGGGGGAATGAAGCATGAGAGACTATGGACTCTGAGAAACAAACTGAGGGCTTCAGAGGGGAGGGGGTGGGGGAATGGGATAGGCTGGTGATGGGTAGTAAGGAGGGCACGTATTGCATGGTGCACTGGGTGTTATACGCAACTAATGAATCATTGAACTTTACATAAAAAACCAGGGATGTACTGCATGGTGACTAACATAATGTAATAAAAAATATTATTAAAATAAAAAATAAAATAAACAGGACAAACACTAAAATGTGTGCTATGTTTCAGTGATAGAGTCTCATGACTCCTCCTGGCTGTTTTGAAATCCAGTCAAATTCCCACTGTTTCACATGTTGCAGGACCATTTCAGCTTCCATGTCTTCATATATGCAGCTACTGTATTCATCATCTATTCTATTGAATTTTTTACTTTTTTTTACTGTCATGAAATTATATATATATTTTATCCTCCTAATCATTTGTAAGTGTACACTAAATGGCACTAATTACATTCACAATGCTGTGTACTCATCACTATAATTTATACCCCAAACCTTTTCATCATATCCCACATAACCTCTGAAAAAACCATGAAAAACAATCCACCTTCTCCCCTGCTTCTATCCCATGGTAATCTCTACTTTCTGTCTCTGTGATTTTGCCTGTTCTGGGTACCTCATCTATGTGGATTCATACATATATGCCTTTCTGTGCCTGCTTATTTCAGAAAGCATATTATTTTTTCAAGGTGCATCCATGTTTTAGCATATTTTAAAATTAACTCCTTTTTATGGCCAAATGGTCTTCTATCGTGTGTATGTATCACATTTTATTTATCTGTTCATCACTTGATGGATTTTTGGGTTGTTTCCTTTTTTGGCTAATGTGAATAAGGGTGCTCTGAACATTGATGTACAAATTCCTGTATGATACTGTAATGATGATACATGACATTATGCATTTGTCAAAACCCAAATGTCAAAGCACAAAGAGTGAATCTTAATGAAAACTATGAACTTTAATTAATAAAATGTATTGATGTTGTTTTGCTAATTGTAACAAATATGCCACACTCATAAGATATTAATAGGGAAAATGCGGATGGGGGATGAGGCTTTCTATATTATTTGCTCAATGTTTATGTTAATCTAAACCTATTCTCAATAATTCTACTAATTTTTAAAAATCCGGAAACACTTTCAGGGAGAGATCTATTATCAGTTAATTTTCAAAAATCAGCTAAATTTAAAAAAATTAGCTAGCGACATTGTTTATTATGAAATGTGAATCTAATTTTGAGTTAGAAATCCATTTTGATGGGGCGCCTGGGTGGCGCAGTCGTTAAGTGTCTGCCTTCGGCTCAGGGCATGATCCAGGCGTTCTGGGATCAAGCCCCACATCGGGCTCCTCCACTGGGAGCCTGCTTCTTCGTCTCCCACTCCCCTGGCTTGTGTTCCCTCTCTCACTGGCTGTCTTTCTCTGTCAAATAAATAAATAAAATATTTAAAAAAAAAAGATCCATTTTGACTTCTATAGTTTTAGTATGATCAATTGATGTAATAAATTTAAATTTGCACACATAAAATGAAGGAAAATGTGCCTTAGCATATTTATAGTTTTCACTTAAATATAGGACACTAAATACAATACAATAATTATTCTTGAATCAACTTAATGAGTAAATTTCCACAGTACCTTCATCTAGGTCGTTTATAGGGTGCACCCTCTTGTGTGGCCAAAAGCAGATTTCTGAACTGCTGACTGGGGCTGGAAGTTGGTATTCTCAACCTCACATGGATGTTTCTTCTTACATCCTTAATGCAAGATCCTGGAAAGTGTATTACAATAGAACTACTGGAATCTTGCAGGCAGAAGATCACAGGGAAATTAGTGATAATTTAATCATAGTTTAACCTTCTGCTCCCTTTATTCACCAGCTGCCCAGCAGAGCCTCTTGAATCAAAGTCAGACTTCAGAATATGTTGCAGTTTGCTGTGCACTTAAAAAACACCCAAAGACAAGTTTTGTGGGCAAATACCTTTATTTAGTTGAGATATTATAAGAAACAGCAAAGCACAGTGACCACACCTGATGGCCTGGTTCAAATCCCATTTAAAAGCTATACATACCTAAGAGAGTTATGAAGAGCCCTCTGTGACTCCGTTCACTGAGAAATAGAAATGTTAATGTGGCCTACTAATTAGTGTTCTGTTTTGAGGTCAAAAGTGATTTACTCTAAGTAAAGCCTTAAAAGAAGTAAAGGACTGATGCTAGATAATTGCTCTTAAGTGTTCAATTACTGGATGACTACAAGAATAAGGTAGACACCTGGTAGTAGCTGAATCCAGAGGGGAATTGGATGGTCCTACAGCAAGGGAGGATGGAAGCTTACTCTTCAGCCTTTACATGGGAATGATTCTTTACAGTTACGGAGAATATGTATTATTGTCTCTTGTGATCCCCACACCAGCCCTCTTGGGATGGAGGCAATGCAGGGGCTGTACCCCATATTTTATAGTAGAGGGCACTGAAATTGAGAGAGATGAAGTGACATGCCCCAAGTCATCACATTGATGAGTGATGGATCTGGGACAGGAATGTAGTTGGTTCCCTGGGGGAGAGAAATCCTGGACCACCTGAGTCCTTCCAAAGGCCCCTCCCTGAGAAAAATGCCCTGGACTCCAGAACAAAAAGCTACCCTCACTTTCTTCCTCAAGTCCTCCTGCCCCAAGGATTCTATGGGAGAGAGTTGATGCCCTAAAGATGGTGTCTGAGTTGAGAAAAATTCAATTCCTAATTCAACCTCCTGCCTCTGTGTTTCAATCCCTGACCCAAATTATTATGCAGAAACCTCCAAACCAGAGAAAGTCCAAATGTAACCATCTTCCACAGCCCTTGGTGAGGCAGACAGAAGTTAATGAAATAATCACAAAAGTAAATATAAATTTCCATGGGAAGGTGCAGGTAAGAAGGCAGAAGAGTAAGAGACCTTGTTTCATCTGGTCCCTTGAATTTAGCTGGGTATCTATCAAACACTTCTGAACACCCATGAATTCAGCCTGAGATGTAAGAAAATATATTTGGGACTCTACAAGTAGAAAAGTGACTGCTTTTTGCAAGGTAGGAGGTGCAGAGATGTGAATCTGCATGGAGATATCAGAAGATAAACAGAAGGGGGAGGGAGCCTCCATAAGCTGGCTACTAGAAAGTGATATACCCCAGAAAGCAAAATTGGAACCCTTAGAAATCTACTCCAGTGAGAGACATCCTTTTCTGAAAGGGGCTCAGGAGATGAAAACGGCAGAATTCTAGGTGGGTCATTGTGGTCTCAGGATCCCAGGAGTCACAGAACGAATGGTGGTGCCTGAACCGGTAGAGGGCCCAACCAGTGAAGCGGGGAAACTGGTTATGGTCAGCGAGCCCAGGAGGGGACTCTCAGCTCAAGTCTACATAAACTGAGCAGGGCCGGTCGGGTGACTTCTCTCTGCCAGAGCACTATGAAGGACTGGAATGTGCAGGCTGTTTACCATCCCCCAGGAGGGGCAAAACAGTTGTGCACACAACCAGGCAAGAGCTTTCAGGATGGGAGCCCCAGAAAGGACAGTAGGGAGACCCCCAGCCATACCCTGGGAGCAGTGGAACTTGGTACATACATGAGCCTGCAACCACTCTCTGTCCCAAGGCACACAAAGGGCAGTGACGTGGGTCCCTTGGACTTCCTCCAGGAGGATTACAGTGGACACGCACTGCAAGAGTCTGGAGTTTGGCACATAAAAATGAAGACTTTGTCCCAGAGGTTTTATTGAAGAGGGGGGACTGCAATCTGTTGGCTCTGGGCTGGAGATCTGGGCATGGCCATTTTTATTCAGATCCTCTAAGAAGGCACAGAAAACCTCCAGGGGAAAAAAGCCACAGAGAGGACCAGATATCCTGAGTCCAGCCCCCTGGCAAGGGGTGATACAACTCCTCCCAGGCAAAGACACCTGAGAAACAGCACAGCAGACCCCACCCCCAGAAGACCTGACTGAAGAACAGATGGACTACAGCTTTATGGAATCCACAAGACTGTAAAACTCCAGCACCAGGGAAAAATAATATATTGAGCTCCAGGTGTTTTTTCATGATTCATTTATCTTCCAGTGTAAAAATTTTTCATTTCTTTTTTTACCGTTTTTTTTCATTTCACCTAGTTTATATTACCAACTTATGTTTTTAAGTTGCATTTTTAACTTCTGTTTTTTACATCCACATTTTATAGATATATGCTTCATTTTAGCCCTTTTCTCACTCTATCCAATTTTATTTATAAATAAGTTTTGCTTTCTTTGCAATTTTGGGATGTAGTGTCTTCAAACACACAGACCATGGGGCGCCTGGGTAGCACAGTCATTAAGCATCTGCCTTTGGCTCAGGGCGTGATCCCGGCGTTCTGGGATCGAGCCCCACATCGGGCTCCTCCACTGGGAGCCTGCTTCTTCCTCTCCCACTCCCCTGCTGTGTTCCCTCTCTCGCTGACTCTCTGTCACATAAATAAATAAAATCTTAAAAAAAAAACCACAGACCAAAATGCACTCAGGAACAAATGGATCACCCTGCTTTGTCCACCCTGTGAGATTATAGTCTCCCTTCAACCCCCCCCCTTTGTAATTTTGTTTTGTTTTGGTTTTGTTTGTTTTTCTGTAGTGGTTTCTGACCACTTTGGATTTGTCTAGGGTGTATTGTACTTGGGTTGTGGAGGATATTTTGGACTCTGCTCACTCGCTCACCCATTCTTCTCTGGGAAAAATGACTAGAAGGAGGAATTCACAACAAAATAAAGAACCAGAGACAATGTTCTCTGCCACAGAGCTAACTGATATGGATATAAGTAAGATACCAGAGATGGAATTCAGGATAGCAATTATAAAGTTAATAGCTGGGTTTGAAAAAAGAATAAATGACAGTAGAGAATCTCTAAGGACAGATATAAGATCTAATCAGGCCAAACTTAAAACTGCTGGTGAGATGCAGTCTAAATTGGATGCTCTAAAAGTTAGGGTCAATGAGGCAGAAGAGAGAATACATGAGCTAGAGAACAGACTGATGGAAAGGAAGGAAGTTGGGAAAGGGAGAGAAAGACACCTCAGCCCATGAAGAAGGGCTTAGAGATGATGCACTGAAAAGAATCAATGTCAGAATCTTTGGGATGGAAGAGGGGATAGAAAGAGAGAGAGGGATAGAAAGTATATTTGAGCAAATCATGGCTGAGAACCTCCCTAATCTGGGGAAAGAAACAAGCATTCACATCCGAGAGGCAGAAAGGACCCCTCCCAAAATCAATAAAAATAGATCAACACCCTGACAAATAATACTAAAGCTTGCAAATTTTAGAGAAAAAGAAATTATCCTGAGAGTAGCTCAAGACAGGATGTTCCTTATGTATGGAGGGAGGAACATCAGAATAACCTCAGACCTATCCACAGAAACCTGGAAGGCCAGAAAGAGCTGCCATGATATATTCAGGGTGCTAAATAAGAAAAATATGAGCCAAGAATACTTTAACAAGCAGGGCATCATTCAGACTGGAAGGAGAGATAAAGAGCTCTCAGGACAGACAGAAACGGAAAGAATATGTGACCACCAAGCCAGCCTTGCAAGATACATTAAGGGGGATACTGTAAGCAAAGAGAGACCTGGATTTCCAGAGTAACATAGACCAAAAGTAACAGAGACAATCTACAGAAACAAGGACTCTGTAGGCAATACAATGGTACTAAATTCATATCTTTCAATAGTTACTCTGAATGTAAATGGGCTGAATGCTCCAATCAAAAGACACAGGGTATTATATTGCTTAAAAAGGAAGACCCATGCATATGCTGTCTATAAGAGACTCATTTTAGACCTAAAGACACCTCCAGAGTGAAAGTGAAGGGATGGAGAACAATTTACCAGGCTAATGGACCTCAGAAGAAATCTAGGGTAGCAATCCTCATTTCAGACAAATTAGATTTTAAGCCAAAGACTGTAGTAAGAGATGACCCACTATATCATACTTAAAAAGTCCTTCCAACAAGAACTAACAATTATAAATATCTATGCCCCCAACATGGGAGCAGCCAATTATATAAACCAATTACTAACTAAAGTAAAGAAACATATTGATAGCAATAATAGTAGGGGAATTCAACACCCCACTCATAGCAATGTACAGATAATTGAAGCAGAAGACCAACAAAGAAACATGGGTTTTGAATGACACACTGGAACAGATGGACTTCACAGATATATACAGAACATTCCATCCTAAAACAAGAGAACATTTATTCTTCTCTAGTGCACATGGAACTTCCTCCAGAATAGATCACATACTGGGTCACGAATCAGGTCTCAACCGGTACCAAAAGATTGAGATTATTCCCTGCATATTTTAAGACCACAACGCTTTAAAATTGGAACTCAACCACAAGAAGAAATTTGGAAGGAACTCAAACCCTTAGCGGTTAAGGAGCATCCTGCTAAAGAATGAATGGTTCAACCAGGAAATTAAAGAAGAACTTGAAAAATTCATGGAAGCTAATGAGAATGAAAACACATCAATTCAAAACCTCTGGGATATAGCAAATGTAGTCCTAAGGAGAAACACATAGTAATACAAGCCTCTCTCAAAAAATTAGAAAAGTCTCAAATGCACAAGCTAATCTTACACCTAAAGAACCTGGAGAAAGAGCAATAAATTAAGCCTAAACCAAGAGGAGAAGAGAAATAATAAAGATTAGGGCAGAAATCAATGAAATAGAAACCAGAAGAATGGTAGAACAGATCAACAAAACTAGAGTGGGTTCTCTGAAAGAATTAGTAAGATTGATAAACCTCTGGCCAGGCTTATACAAAAAGAGAGAGAGAAATGAAGAAAGAAAATACCCAAATTAATAAAATCATGAAAGAAAGGGGGAGCGATCATGACTAATACAAAGGAAATAGAGTTGTTAGAACATATGAGCAACTTTATGCTAACAAATTAGGTAATCTGGAAGAAATGGATGGATTCCCGAATACTTACAAACTACCAAGACTGAAACAGAAAGAAATAGACAATCTGAACAGACCAATAACCAGCAAGAAATTGAAGCAGTAATCAAAAACCTCCCAAAAAAACAGAGTCCAGGGCCAGGTGGCTTCCCAGGGGAATTCTGCCAAACATTTAAAGAAGAAATAACACCTATTCTCCGAAGCTGTTTCAAAAAACAGAAATGGAAGGAAAACTTCCAAACTCATTCTATGAGGCCAGCATTACCTTGACCCCAAAACCAGATAAAGACCCCACCAGAAAGGAGAATTACAGACCAATATCCCTGAGGAACATGGATGCAAAAATTCTCACCAAAATACTAGCCAATAAGATCCAACAGTACATTAAAAGGATTATTCACCATGACCAAGTGGGATTTATTCCTGGGCTGCAAGGGCAGTTCAACATCCACAAATCAATCAATGTGCTACACTACATTAATAAACCTCAACTCTATGGTCAATTAATCTTTGACAAAGCAGGAAAAGAATATCCAATGGAAAAAAGACAGGCTCTTCAACAAATGGCGTTGGGAAAATTGGACAGCCACATGCAGAAGAATGAAACTGGACCATTTCCTTACACCATACACAAAAATAAACTCAAAATGGATGAAAGACCTGAGTGTGAGACAGGAATCCATCAAAATCCTTGAGGAGATCACAGGCAGCAATCCCTCTACCTCGGCCGCAACAACTTCTTCCTAGACACATTGCTAGAAGGAAGGGAAACAAAAGCAAAAATGAATGATTGGGACTTCATCAAGATAAAAAGCTTTTGCACAGCAAGAGAAATAGTCAACAAAACCAAAATAAAATGGACATAATGGGAGAAGATATTTGCAAATGCCATATCAGATAAAGGGCTAGTATCCAAAATCTATAAAGAACTTATCAAACTCAACACCCAAAGAACAAATAATCCAATCAAGAAACAGGCAGAAGACATGAACAGATACTTCTGCAAAGAAGACATCCAAATGGCCAACAGACACATGAAAAAGTGCTCCACATCACTGGGCAGCAGAGAAATACAAATCAAAAGCACAATGAGATACCACTTCACACCAGTCAGAATGGCTAAAATTAACAAGTCAGGAAATGACAGACATTGGCAAGGATGTGGGGAAAGGGAAACCCTCCTATGCTGTTCGTGGGAATGCAAGCTGGTGCAGCCACTCTGGAAAATAGTATGGAGAGTCCTCAAAAAGTAAAAAATTGAGCTACCCTATGACCCAGCAATTGCACTATTGGGTATTTACCCCAAAGATACAAATGTAGTGACCCAAAGGAGCACCAGCACCCTGATGTTTATAGCAGCAATGTCCACAATAGCCAAACTATGGAAAGAGCCCAGATGTCCATCAATAGATGAATAGATAAAGAAGATGTCGTACACACACACACACACACACACACACACACACACTGGAATATTATGCAGCCATCAAAAAATGAAATCTTGCCATTTGCAATGATGTGGATGAAACTAGAGGGTATTATGCTGAGTGAAATAAGTCAATCAGAGAAAGACAATTATCATATGATCTCACTGTTATGTGGAATTTGAGAAACAAGATGAAACCAGAGAGGGAGACAAACCATTAGTGACTCAGTCTCAGAAAACAAACTGAGGGTTGCTGGAGTGGAGGGGGTGGGGGCGATTGAGTGGCTGGGTGATGGACATTGGGGAGGGTATGTGTTGTGGTGAGCACTGTGTATTGTGTAAGACTGATGAATCACAGACCTGTACCCCTGAAACAAATAATACATTATATGTTAATCATAACATAGTAAACAAGTAAATAAAAAAAACAGTCAAAGTAATTATTGATCAGAAGGGGGAATGAAGCATGGGAGACTATGGACTCCGAGAAACAAACTGAGGGCTTCAGAGGGGAGGGGTTGGGGGAATGGAATAGGCTGGTGATGGGTAGTAAGGAGTGCACGTATTGCATGGTGCACTGGGGGTTATACGCAACTAATGAGTCATCGAATTTTACATCAAAAACCAGGGATGTATTGTATGGTGACTAACATAATAAAATATATTTAATAAGAGTTATTATTGATAAGACTGTATTTATTGCCATTTGATTACTCTGGTCATCTCTTTGGTGGCATTTCCTTGATGAAACCCCCTGAATCCTCCCCTCTCATTCATCATCTTTCAAAGCTCCTGACTGGAGAAGTTCATACACCCCATGACATAATCTAAGCACAAGACTGCTGAAAAGAGCAGAGCTATCTCAGGGTCTCCAGGATCTAAGGAGTCAACCTCAGTTAGCAATTTCGGACAAGCCAGTGTAAGCGTGTGAACTGAGACCGGATGTGTAAACTGGTGAATGTTTGAGACCATGGACTTCAGAACAACATGGACTTAAAATCACCTTGACCTGCAAGGAGAGAGGGGTTTTTCTGGTCAAGGATATGGACAATTATCCTGTCACAAGAGAACCAGTCCCTGATCCATCAGGTCCGAGCCAGGGAAAAGTGGCTACCATGTATCTGACCAAGAGGCGGGGGCCTTGAGGGAATTTCTGCCTTAAAAAGAACTGCGTAAGGAAATGCAGGAATGCTGAAAATCCTAGCTCATAGGTCAGCATAGATGTGAATAAACCAGGCTTAGCTGTGGCCTTAAAGTACACCTCCCGTCTTTTTCCCATACACAAAACAAGCAGGAATAGGAATCCAGAGATCATTGACAAGGATCCCAGAAGGATTCCAGTCTCAGTAAATGGTGAACCTGGAGCCCCTAGAGGGAGACTGAGGATGGCAAGTCCTGCCTGCCCTCAGACTATTTGCAAATTACCTTCCTCTGGCTTTGTCCCTTCCACATGCAGGATTTGATCTCTTTACATGTTTTTCCCCACTTAGTGCTGGTGCAATTCCAGAGATTGAACTAGAAAACTACAAGTTCTCGATACTGGGTCAAAACAAAAACAAAACAAGAACACCACGTCAACAAAGGAAGCAGGAAATAGTCCACCTTCCTTTATAGTGGAAAAAAGCGGCTCCTGTCCTGGACAGGAAGCAGTTCTGGGGAGTGTGACTCTTAAAGACTCCCACTTTCAGTGGTTGTTGCTATTTCTGTGGAAGTACCTTCAACCTCTAAATCTCAGGAGTTCTGAGGGGCTGCCTTTGCTGTTTGCCCAAATTTATTGTACTGAAATGAACCTGTCCTCTGAGTAAAGGGGATTTGGGGGTACCCTCCAGTAGCTAGGGAGGAGGACTGGCTCTTCTCCTTCCTCCCACATACAATAGCTGATGACGCTTTAAGATTCCTTAGTTCAGGAATGAATATGAGAGTCTATATCTTTTACGTTACTGTAGGAAGTAAAAGAACAAACCACACTCTTGGGCTCTAAAAGAAAAAAGGGCTTTAATATAATAATATTTGAATTTACCACTTACTATTTAAGAGAATAAATATTGCCCCCCGTCAAATAACTAAATAGATGGGAGGAAGGGATGTGGAGCACATGGGGCGGATGCACCGCAAATCCCCAGCTGCTGAGGAATCCCTGCAGGGCCACTGGACACTTGCTCAGCCCTGAGGTTGACTGCGGCCAGTTCTTCTCCTTCTTGAGTGCTGCTGACCAGCTAGGACCGGGGCTCCAGCTGGCAGGACAGGGTGTAGCTAAGGACAGAGGGACACCTGTGAGTTGCCCAGGAGCTTCCATTCAAGAGTCCCTGCCAGTGCTTGCCCACAGCTGGAGTCAGGCGCCCCGGCAACAAGGCCTGAGGCTGCCCAGGGAAGGAGGATCCCAGGAGTGGCCAGCAGAAAGAGTCCACCCCGAACCTCACCGACCCAGCTCCTGATGGGCCTCACCTCTCAGCCTCGCTGAGCGACTCCATAGCCTGGAACCAGGCCCAAAAAGGATCCTCGGGCTCTAGGGTGTAATTCTCGGCAGCCACCTGGAGCAGCATGATGTCCGTCATGACTTGGTATTCCTGAGCAGAGAGAGAAGCACAGGATGTATAGGGAGCCTGGGCGGGGCGGGGGGGGGGGGGAAGCTGCAGGGCCTGGTGAGGGTTGAGCAGTGGGAGAGGGGAACTGTCCCGGGTCCTGGCACACATGGCCACCCTCCTGCCTGCAGATTCATCCAATCCCAACCTGTTCTCAGAGGTGAGTATAAATAGCCCTTCCTACGGGAAGCTATCCTTGATGCCATTCCTCTATCCCCACTTACTAACTAGATGGGTCTTCCACTTCTTTATTATCAAACTATCCCAGTAAACGTGAGACGGAGGGGATGGAGCCAAGCAATGTTCTTCCCAGGGACATCTCTGAGGCCTACTCCCTACCCTTTCCTACAGGAAGTGACACACAACCTTATTCTTTTTCTGGTGGTTGATCTCACATCTTTGGAAAGCAGAGAGCCAAAGTCCATCAGAAGGAGCCCCCTGGTTATTACTAGCACCTTACACCCACACCTTCTAATGCTGCGCTAAGGCCAAGACACATTCGTGGGCTCTGCAAACACTGATAATGGGACTGGGATCTAGGCAAGGCTCTGGGGTCCAGAGAAAGGACACGGGGCAGATGGACTGGCTACAGGTCGGGACCCTGCAGCACCACCCTCTCGGAAGACAGTAGGGGAGGCCGAAGCCTCAGGCAGGAAGGGGCTGCTGCGGCTACTGAGGTGCTTGCTGACGTGGAGGGTCCTGACTTCATTCTCCCCCCACGGGCAAACTCACCGGGGGAGGCTGAGGTCCACTCAGACAGACCTCATGCAGCTTTGCCTTCAGGAAGCTCTGCTGCTTCACCAGTCTTCGGCACCGGGAGCCGTGGCCTAACTGCAGCCTCACCTCGCTCATCCCTGAGATGGGCAACAGCCCCCAGGCTCACAGGGTAGCCGTGAGGCTGTCATGAGGGGAGGTTTGCCGAGTCCTGAGAGCTCAGGGCTCAGTACAGGGGCGTTCTGCTCCCAAACCTCCGGATTCTGGTCCCTCCCCCACAATCCTCAGGCTCACCCACCTCCAGATAGTCCTCCATGGCGGTATCTAACATCACCAGCTCGGTGAGGAAAGTGCCAAGGAAAGGCACGACACCCTGTGTCATGAGGGGGAGGGTTGGGATGAGTCCCTGCTCTCTGGTGTCCACAGGGACCCTCCACTGAAAACGCTCCAGCCTCCTAGCCCACCCCAGGGGCTCACGTGGAGCAGCCTAGGACCCTTAGCAGCCTCCCCCCACGGGTTCCCTTTCCCCTCCCCCTCCCAGAACATCAGACTCCTCCTCATCACCTTCAGGGCCTGCTTTTCAAAAATGCCAGGGAATGGAGCACTAGGTCGGTCCCTCCCCACCCGCAAAACCCATTCTCTATGGACCTTTCTGGACCCTCCTCCTGGTCCTTTTGAAATAAGAATTGTAGAAGCTGTGGCCCCAGGAGCCGCAGCTGGAGTGGGAAGGCCCCCCCTTCCTGATCTTTCCTTTTTGGGAGGCTTCCAGCCCTCAGGGAGGAGCCCTCCTCCTCCTCTGACTTTGGAGGCCCTGGGCCTCAGGCACACTCACCTTCTTCTGCATCCTCTTCTGGGCTCCCCGGAGGGCCATCACCAGGGTGGCAAATCTATTGGATGGTCGCTCCTGCAGGGCCAAGGACAAGTTCCTTGAGACCATCATACCCTCAGGCCACTTGCCCCCACCATCTTGGACTTCAGAACCTAGACATCTGACCTAACTCATACTGATCCTGAGGCCCCATTATCCAGAAGCAGGCCGTGAGTGATTCCAGAACAATCTCACTCCAACATTCACTCCATGTGTGACCTTGAGCTTGCAGCCTGGCCTCCCCAAGCCTGTTTTCTCATCGGGAAACGTGACAACTCCACCTATCTCCCATGGTCTCCTGAGGACTCAGGGTCCTATTACTCTCATCATTGTTGTGGCCCTCAACCCAGCCCAACCCCATCACTGAGCACAGGTCTGTCCTCTGGGCTCTCCAGGTTTGTAAAGGCCCCCACCTGGACCAGCTGTCGACACAGAGAGAGAGGGTGTCTAGGCTAGGGAGTCTGCTTGGACACCACCTGCTTGCCCCCTCGCCGCCAACGGCATCCTCACCTAGGCTGTCGCCACATTCATGACAAAGGCTTCCCCTCCCCAAGGAATGCTTCAGACCATTCCCGACTTCATCCTCGCAGGACCCTGTTCCCTCCCACCCCTCCTCTCTTTCCAGACCTCCACCTTCCAGGCTACCTTGATGAGCAGGTTCCTGCCCTGTGCGGTGTCCTTGCTGCACAGCTTTTGAAAGATCCTCAATGGCTTCCTGAAGAGAGGCAAGGGAGGCACGATCAATGGACGAATAATGTGGCAGGGTTGAGTGCGAGTGCCTTTTCTTTGAGAACCCCAGAGTGTCAACCTGCCTGGTTGAGGGTTTCTTCTGGGATCCTCTGAGCACTAAGGTCTTTGTAGGACATGGGAGGGAGCTCTCATGTGGCTCGTCCTGGGCCTCCCTTCCCATATTCATTGAGAAACACTGTTTGGGTCAATTTGGGGTTCAAATGGGCAGAGAGCTTAGTGGCTGTCAAGGAAACACGTGAAGAGATTTAATGCAGCTCAGCCCCGTGTGGGACATTTGGCAAAACTGATTTCTAAAGCGGGAGGCATGGTGGCCTCTTCACCAGGAAGGCTGAGAGACGCACCCACCAGCCCAGGTCTTGTGGTCGGGGTTTGCCGCCTCCCAGAAGGTCCAAGCTGCCTGAGGGGGAAGAGGACAAGCCTCTGGGAGCTCCCTCATCCATCCTGGTCCCTCCATGGAGAGAGGCCTACTCACCTGGAAACCTTCCCCCACGTGTTCTCGAGGCGGTGAATGGAGACACTCTGCAGAGCCGAGAGGATGGCATGTAAGGAGGAGTAGTTCCTCAGGGTTTGACAGGCCTGGGGAGGGAAGAGAATGGGCTGTCATGTGAGGAGCCAGCACCTGATTGGCTCTCAAGTTTCAGTCCCCCTCAGGGGAAGGCGCTCCTGCTGGAGGAAGCCGCTGTCCAGGGACCTGCCGGAGGGCACACGTGAGGCCCAGAGGAGGAGGAGGATTTTACCTCACTCCAAGGAAGGAGCCAGGCAGAAACGGAGCATCCCAGCATGGGGCCATGCAAGGCGAGGTCAGCATGCCCCTGGACCAAAGAGCCTAGGGACTGCACAGTCCTAGGGCAAAGACCAGGGCCTTCCACCCTGAGACCTGATCAAGGGAAGAGCAGTGCCCGAGACTCAGGAGAGCACCTCGGCTGGGCTTCCCGTTGCATACCTTGGCCACCTTGATCCAGTGCTCCACCACCATGGCCCTGTCCCGGGCTGTCATGCTTGGGTTGCCAAGGCAGGTGGTGATGACACACTTGGCCACACCGTTGAACTGGGCGACAGTGGCCCGGACTGTGGGTGCCAGGTGCTCACTGCCAGGCTTGTTGCGCTTGGACCAGACGGAGCCCAGGCACTGATGGGGCAGCAGCTTCTTGAACAGCTCCTAGAGAACAGGCGGACCTTGGTTCACCCAGCCATTTCCCATGCAAGACTCATGTCCTACGTAGGGGTCACAGGTCAGAGCTGGACCTCAGGGAGCTGAGAATCTGGCCTGAGCCTGGTTGGAGACCGTGGATTTCATTCCATTGTTTTTCCCTGAGGGAACCCAGTACACAATGACCCAGGAGCAAACAGAGCAAGGGAAGGAAGGAGGGCATTGGCACCCTGATCATGCTCAGGAACTCCCAGCTCCAGGTGGCACTGCAAGGTGGTCCAACCCAAGGGGGCTTCTTCCCCTCCCCTCCAACTGGTCATCCCCCTGGTCCTTCCCCCCTTTCAGATGCACATTCTCACACGGGAGCTGCAACCACACGTTTTTCCGTCTGCCCTGTCCTCATGGACACATCAGATGCCTAATCAATGCTGAGGGTACTCATCCTCCAAGGCACATGAGTGGGTGACCCATGGACTTGACTGAACACAGGGAGCTGCCCTCCTCCACCCACGGGACCAGGGCCTGCCCATTGGTCTCTCCATTCTGGCTCATTTCTTCTCCCTAGTACCTCCGTATCAGTGCTTATCAGGGTCTCTCGCTACAGTCCGCAGCTGGACAGTGAAAGCTTGGGGCTAAGCGCCTTGATGGGTTGACAGGGTTGGGAAGTGGTGGAGCTGAGATTTGGTCCCAGACCATAGGAGTCCACATCAGGGAAAGGCAGGTGTGGGGCAGGTGAGAGCAGAAGGAAGGCCTGCCCCTGGCCCACCCTGAGAGCCCAGCTGCTCACCGCATCCATATACGTGAGCTGCTCTGCCACCAGCCTGGGAGGGAAGTCCAGGAGGTCGGGCTTCTCCTCACCCAGCTGGTTCTTTGGGGTGACACAGCGGTGGCAGGAAGCCTCTGGGGCCGCGGTGGGCTCTGTGGCTGTTGCCTGAGTGAAACTTTCCAGCAAAAAGGGTGGTCCAGCTGACTGCTGCTCAGCACCCGGCACACATGCAGAAGATGGGAGCACGGGTTGCAGTTCTGGAACAGCTGACGGAGGGGAGGCTGGCTCTGACACCGCAGGTGACAGTTGACACAGAGCCGGGGTCGCCTCTAGCTCTATAGGAGGCCCTGTTCCTGGCTCTGCCGCTGGAAGGAGCCCTGGAGCTGGCACTGGGGCAGGAGACAGAGAAAGGTTCATCCACATCACTGACTTTCCGGATGCCTTTGCAAAACCAGGACAGACCCCATGGCCTTGAAAGGAATACCCAGCCCATGAACCGCATCCCAGTTAGCCTTCCCAGCTTGCCATCCCCCTTACCCTCCACCTCTGCCTCAGTGAGTGCCAGAAGTTCCCGCTGCATCAGGAGAAGGGGGACATGGTTTGTCAGGTCCCAGGCATGCCACTTCAGAACCATGGCCCCATGCACATAGGCCACCTTGATCTCGACACGGTCACGGCCCAGGGACTGATAGATAGCCTGCAAATTCTGGTCAGGCCAGGTACCCAAGAAGGGAGACAGGGTGCTGGGGAGAGTCATATGTGGAGCAGAGTCAGAGGCCTGGCCTTGCATTGCACATGCTACTCCCACAGCACCGTTCTTTCTGTATGGGTCCCAGAGGATGGCCCCAGCCCCCTTCCAACCCCTCTCTAGCTGCCCTCGTAGTGGGAGGCCTGGTCCTCCAGAAAACCTGAATGAGTCTGGTTTTTCCACTTCTCCTCTCCTCTACCTGGCCATGGGCCTGGTCTACTCTATCCTCCATGCACACCAGTATCAAGGCTCAGGTTGGAGGCAGATTTGTGAGTGGTCGGCTCAGCACACCCTCGGTTCTTGGCCCCGGTTGGGGTGGTCAGCAGGGAGGGGCAGGCAGAGCAAGTTGGGACCGTCAAAGGGATGGGTGTTTCAGGCACCCACTGAGCCCAGACTGTGCTCTGCCGCCCAGAGGGCCCGGGACCCCCTCCACAGCCTTCTTTGACTCATTTGCTTCTTCACATGAAGCCCCCCAGATGAAGCCCACCCACTGGAAATCAAGAGATCGGTGAGATCCCTGGTTCGGCAAATCCCTCCCCAGCCACCACCCCTGTAGTCCCCCACCCTGCTCTGTGGAGGCAGCCAGCCCTGCTTCTGGACCCAAACCCCTGTCCCAGTTTTACTTGATCATTTCATCTGTCCTATGATCCAGCTCTCGGTGGATCCTTTCAAAGCTAGAGGAGGCTACGAAGATGTCACATCTAACAACCATTGGACATGCGTGCTTAGGGTGTGCAGAGTGCCTATCTGACCCTCTGACTAGAACTGAGACCCAGACACTGTATCTCCTCTCTCCATTCACATTCCTAGGTGCTTAATATACATTCCTTTTTTTTTTTAAGATTTTATTTATTTAACAGAGAGAGACAGCCAGTGAGAGAGGGAACACAAGCGGGGGAGTGGGAGAGGAAGAAGCAGGCTCCCAGCGGAGAAGCCTGATGTGGGGCTCGATCCCAGAATGCCAGGATCACGCCCTGAGCCGAAGGCAGACGCTTAACGACTGCGCCACCCAGGCGCCCCTTAATATACATTCTTGAACGACTACTTCCCAGCCCGCACTTTCCAAATCCTGAGTGGCCCGTGGGCTGGTCTGCCTGCTCCCAGTGTGCCCCTGAGCTGCTCACACAAAGGACAACTACCAGAACCATCTAGATGGAATCTCAGAAGTCCTTTGCACATAGGGAAACTGCCTGCTTTGCATTTCCTTTCGTCAACCCAGAAGGGCCACCGGCCTGTGAGGGTTGCACTTGAGAGCTTCTTGACCGGAGAGAGAGAACTATTAAGCAAGAAGATGCCCAGCACGTCCAGGAGCCCTTTCTACAGAGCCAAGCACCAGAGTAGCCCGTGCCATGTTTCCTCCCATGATTTCCTACAGTAACTGTATGAGGTTCATCCTCTTAACCACCCCACTTTTCAGAAGAGGAAAGGGAAGGTCAGAGAGGGGTAGTGCCATTCCCGAGATGTACACCCAGTAGATGGGAGGCTCACCCTGTGCTGTGCATGGGGTGGGCACTCACCTATTGAACTGCTGGCCCAGGACCTGTGTGGCTGAAGTGAACATCTCGTACATGCAGAAGATCGTTGAGGTGGTTGAGATGCTCCCATCTGGGAAGGATGGCACCAGGGACTGTACGAAACGCTCCATTGTGCCTTCTCGGAGCCTCAGCATCGTCTGGGCCTCATCCAGGGACAGGGATGATTCCTTTTCCCACCAGGTAGAGAAGGGGGGTGTGGGGGGCAATGGAGTCAGCTTCAACACCACGAACCACCAGGATGATCAGGGTCTGGTGCTCAGACCAGAGAGTCCCATCCCTTCGGGAACTTGTGCAAGAAAAGGGACTTGAGGGCCCACCCAGAAAAAGGCTCTAGGCTTGAAAGTACAATTGCCTTTAGGGGTGAAATGAGAAAGCATTGGTCACTTCAACACATCTTGTTAGCTGAGCCACCACAGCCTTTCTCTCTCTGAATAGGCTTTATTAAGAACTGTATGCCTTTGAGTCATCAGTCAACATCCCTACTGCAGACAGGAGAAAGCAGAGGCTTAGCATCTCCAACGCTGCTCGAGATCATAGACGTTGGGCCTGAGAACTGTCCAGAGCATGGAATGCATGGCATTTCCCTAGGCTGCTGCGGCCTGGTCTGTTCCTAAGGTGGGGAGAAAGGTTCAGGGGAAATCCACCTTCCTCGGCAGGCCCCAGGGGAGCCGGTTGTTTCTAGTGTGGGTTCTGGCCTTGCCGTGATCATCTGTGGGTCCTGAGATTGGACATCAATCTGGACCTGTTCTCACCCCAGACCAGCATTGGATGTTGTTGTGGGCCGAGGCACCTGCTGCTTGTCAAGGGAGATGGAGTAGCTGAGCCTTTGGAGCAAGCAGCTCCTCAAAGATGGCCTGGATTGAACTCTGAAAAGACAGAGTCCACTACCTGGGCCAGGAGGCATCAGAGGCCTTGCACCCAATCTGTGCTTGAAAGGCTGAATCACGGTGGCAGACAACCTCCCATACGGAGGTCCAAAAAGACATATGAGGACACAGCTTGTGACCCGGGGGACATACAATGAGTCGATGTGTTCTGAGAGGTGATACGTTACAGAGGAACATATAGAATGGCTTCATCCCACCGTTCCTTTTATGTTCAATCACCCTGTGTGGGGTGAGGATTCATAAGGCCTTGGACACGTTCTCCAAGGACAGTGGAGCTGGGTTCTACACAGGATACCTGGGTGAGTAGGGAAAATAATAAAAACAGTACAAAGACACTCATGGCTTCGGGAAAAGTAAAATAAAACACAACAAAACAAAATAACCTACGCCCCTAAACTGCAAAAAAACATTAATTATATTCTCTACCATTCCCATATATGTGAAGAGTCTTCCTACCTTATCCCATAGCTGGTGGTGGAGGTGTAGATGTTGGGATTACTTTGTGGTTGGGCCTGAGGGACACTCATGTGGAAACACTATAGGAGGGCCCTAGGTCTGTCCCCATATTTGTGTGGGGGCCCTGGGTGTGGAGAACCCTCTTCCCATTCTCACCTCAGGCAGCACTGATCCTGGGTGGTCTGGTGCACCTGACACTTGTCTAGGGAGTTGGAATAGTTGAAGTCACAGACCAGCTCATCAATGATCTCCTGGGTGCAGCTCCGAAAATGCAGTGCCCCATATATATGGGGCCAAGAGACATTAGTGGCCTCACGGGACATTGCCACAAGGGGCCACCCCCATTAGAAATCGTGTTCTCCAGTTAAGGCTAAGAGGAGCAGCAGAAAAGACATCCAACAAAGAGGAAGCCAGATGAAACCCTAGGGCTCATGATTAACATACAGGTGGTTGAGCTTGGTCCCCAGCACTCAGCTTCTCATCCTGCCTGCTATGACCTGGGGTGTGAACATGAAAGATGGGCCAGGTTCCAACACCTGGCAGCTTGCTTCTGCCCAGGAAGGGCATCCTTCCTCTGCCCCCTCCTCTACACACACATACACATACACACACACACTTAGTGAGGGGCAAGAGGTGTGGGCCTGCTGAAGTAGGATCACTGTTGTTGCCTGCTCTCCAGTGGGCTGCCCTGAGCTGCCTTGTGTTACCTGTTGGTGTCTCCTGCCACATAACCAGAAGCTTCAGAGAAGAAGGCTGAGCTGATGTCTACAGTGACATAAAAGTCTCTCACTCTGGACTTTCTTGGGCCCAAAGCCCCTGAAAGTAGGAATACAGCAACAGAACATCTTGTTCTCTTGAACGTCTCGAGTCAAGTGAGCTGGAAAGCAGGCTTTCTTTGAATGGATGTGCCTGGTTACCAGAGTTCTAAGTTCAATTGGGGCCTATCACCAAGGAAGTGAGGTCGCTTCTTCAAGATTCCAGTACCTTGGCCTCTGCCGTCTCTTGGCAACGAACTGTTTACTTTTCTCCCCCATGTCATCTCCTTAACTGTACACAATGAGCCAAAAATGCCATAGCCACCACTCTCTGGAAATGTAACCAGGGTCTGAGGTTTCAGGAGACAGAGCTGAATTCAGACCTTTTTTCTTTGTTTTCCCAGTTCTGAGTCCTAAATCATTGTGTCTCTCACATATTCCCCACTTTCCCAAGCTGCTTAGTGGGGATCAGGCTAGAATCCACTTCTTAGAGACATCATCAGGTGTATGTGGATAATGTAACATGGGTGGGGTGGTCCCCTGTGTATCTGAAGCACAATTTTCAGGATGGAAGAATTACAAGAAGGGGTGGGACTTGGCATGGAGGGCCGCTCAACAGAGGCCTGGGTTCCAACAATGTAATATTGGAACACTTTCCCACTTGGCCTTGTGTAAATGTGGGCACTATGATGGGGTGGAAATGAACGAAGAAGCAGATATTGCTGTCCTCTGTAGTTAAACTGTTCAATTGTTTCCCATTATATTTAGAATGAGACCCAGTTGCCTCATTTTTGTCTATGAGCGGAACAGCCTTCACAGTGGCTCCCACCGATCCAGACTTGTGGTATAGGCATCACTCTCTACCCATTAGGTGGTTAGTTACTGGCTTCTGACCAATAGGATGCAGCCAATGTGATGAAATGTGATGTCTAAGTTTCAATTGCAAAGAGTTTCTAACTTCCTAGTTACTTTTCTTGTGTTCTGCGTCTCACTCCCTTTCCCTTTTTCTTCTTGATCTCTGAACCAAAAATCGAGCACAGATATTTTGAGCTGCCATGTGTAGAAGCACACATGGCAGAGAACTTGGCCTGTGCCAAGGCCAGAAGACACACAGGAACTCAGATTCTGAGTCCAAACAGCTTCCCGAATCATGTGAGCCAACTTGGGAGAAAATCCTCTGCCAGTCTAGCCTCAGTCACTGCTGCAGCCTCTGACACACCTTGAGCCTGGGGAACTATGCTTATTTGTGCCTGGACTCCTCACCCACAAAAACTGTGAGAAATTAAATATATACATTTTAAGATTCAGGCTACTGGGGCAAGGCAGTAACATAGGAACAATAGATAAGTAACAGTCTCCCAGGCCTCAGCACCTCTCCCTGCCTTCCTCCCTCCCCTCTGCTCTCCTCCTAGTGTCCCTCCAGCCACGGGGGCTGCCTTTTTCACCTCCTCTGGCCAAACCAGCTCTGTTAGTGAGTGTCTGCAACAGCGGTCCCTTCTTTCTGACACACCGCACACAGACTTGTGCAGGTCTAGCTCCCTTTTGTCAATCTGTTTTCAGCAATGTCACCCTCAGTGAGGCCTTTCATATTTTCCTATCCAATGACTTCCCAGCCTTCCTTCATTACACACTTCAGTCGTCGTATATAGCACTTGCTCTTTTCTTTCACGTCTTTGGTTTGTGCTTTGTCCATCTCTAGACTGTGAGCCCCTAAAAGCAGGGAGCTCTTGGTATTTTCAGCTCTCCTCATGGGTCCACCAAGGTACCTGGCATAGGGGAGTGCTTAGTGTATAGTTACTGAATGAATAACTGAGAAGATCTTGGAGCCCACCTCCCCTTTTAACAAGCTAGACTGTAGGGAGAAGCGCAACTAAAAGTTTCGAGCTGTTTCTGGGCAAGGGGACAACCACAATGGCCTCTGCCTGACTCTTCCTTCTCCAGTATCTCCAGCAGAACTGATGAGGCACCATGGACAAGGAAGCACCCTGCATCACGTTCTCTGTCTCTAGTGGTACAGCCCCAGGCAGGCACACCACCAAAAAAAGGGGTGCTTTCATTTGGGTGTCCTCAAGGCAGTGGCTTTCCAGAGTCAGAGTGGCAAAGGAGCAGGATCTCCAGGCTCCAAGAGCAGAATAAGGGACCACAGAAACCTCCCTTTCCTCCTTTTTCTGTCCACTCCCATGGTGTCCTCTTTACTATTCCAGCACCCTCACCTCAGCCAGAAGAGTGATTCTGCACCCACCCTTGTATGTCCAAACGAGGACCCTGAAGGTCTAATGGAGACTGGTCTTGCCCCTGGACCCCAGAGACAGTGTTCAGTGCTCTGGCACTTTCCCAGAGAACATAAACAAATGATAAGCAGGTATGCGCAAGCCCAAAGCGCAATGACCTATCACATCAATTGGAGCAGCTGTCATAACAACGACAAGAGACAACAAATGCTGGTGAGGATGTGGAGCAAAGGAGCCTATGCGCACTGGCGCCGGCACTGTGCAAAACAGTATGGAGCGTCCTCAACACACTGAACACAGAACCACGGTATGTGCAGCAGCTCCACGTCTGGGAACATTCCATAGAAAACAAAGGAATATGTCTAAGAAATACCTGCACTTCCATGTGCAAGAAGCTTTATTTACCATAGCTGAGACAAGGAAAACATCAGTGCCCATTAGTGGTGAATGGATAAAGAAGTGTTACCTACATAATGGAATATTAATCAGCCATAAGAAAAGGAAATCCTGCTAAGTGTGATAACAGTTTTGGACTTAGAGGCATTATGCCAAGTGAAACAAGTGAGACAGAGAAAGGCAAACACTACATATGTGTAGGTATAGATATATATAGGGAGATAGATACTATATAGATGATAGATACATAGACATTTTCCCCTTTTATGTGGAATCTAAAACAAAGAAAAGAAAAGGCGGAAAACTAATTCAGAAGAACAGATCAGATTAAAGTAACAAGAAACAGAGGGGAGGGTGGGGGCAGGGATTGAGTGAATGGTGAAAAGGTACAAACTTCCAGTTTTAAGATAAATAACAGGGATTTACAGTACAACATGATGACTGCAGTTGATACCGCTCTATGGTTTGAGAGGTGTTAAGAGAGTAAATTCTGAGAGTTCTTATCACATAATAGCTTACACATACACAGTGTGTCAATTATATACAGTGATCAATTATATCAATAAAACTGGGCAAAAAATATTTTAATATTCATAATGGGCATCAGGAAAGTTGACTTGGTAAAAATAATGACACATAAGCAAAATGTAAAACAGCAGAACCCACAGTCAGTAGACTATGATATGGATAAAAAATCCAAGCCATTTGCATAAAAAATTGATTCTGATTTTTAAAATCAGTGAATTAAAGTTAAAGTAGATAAAATAGAATTTTAAATTGTGCTACATTTTTAAAAATTGATCAAGGAATAAAATGTCTTATTAAATTAACTCTGAAAATACCGTTTTGAAAAAATTTTCATGTTTTGGAAAATTCTGATTTTAAGCTTTTAAGTGGGCACAGAATGAGAACATTTTGTTGGATCAAAGTTGTCTCCAGGAAAATGGGTGAGACAAAATAGCAGCACCAAAATGGCAAGACTAAATTGTCCTGTGTTCATTTCTCTGTATTTGCAGTTTTTAAAGAAAAAATATTTTTATTGACATACAATACACATAATCAAAAATCTACCATCTACCGTCTACAAATCTACCATTTATAGGTTTATATTTCATTAAGTACATTAAGTTCATGGAATACATTTTAAATGTATTAAATGCATTAATACCCTTTCTACAACCTCCCTCTAACCCAACTTCACATCTCATTTCATCTTGTGAAACTAAAACTCTACACCATGAATCAGAAACTTACCATTACTGCCTCATTCCAGCCCTTGGCAACACCATTCTACTTTCTGTCTTTATGAATCTACTTTGGGTAGGTCCCAAAAGTGGAGTCAAAGCTTGCATTTTTATGAATGCACTTAATGTAAAAGTTCACCCATGTTGTGGAGTTTTGCAGTCCTGTAGGAAATAAGCGTGTCACTTACCTGTTCTTCCGGTCTGTCTTCTGGGGGAGGGGCCTGCTGCTTGGCTGTTCAGGCTGCTCTGCCTGGTTGGCCTTTCACCACCCCTTGTCAGGGGGTTGGGTTTAACGTGAGGAGGTTGTCTGTGTGGCTTTGTTCCCTGGCAGATTTCCATGCCTCCTTAGAGGGTCAGAGGAAATACGGCTGTGCAGAAAACTATTTTTTTTAAGAACTACCATACTGATTTCACAACTATGCTCAAATATTCCTACCACACACAATGAACAAGGTTTCAATTTCTCCATATCTTTGCCAACACTTGTTCTTTTCTTTTCTTCTAATTCTTTTTGTGTGTGTGTGGAAGAGTCATCTTGATGAAAAATGGTATTTCATTGCTTTTTTAAATGTGGATTTCTGGGGCATCTGGGTGGCTTAGCCATTAAGCATCTGCCTTCGGCTCAGGTCATGATCCCAGGGTCCTGGGATCAAGCCCCGCATCAGGCTCCCTGCTCAGTGGGAAGCCTGCTTCTCCCTCTCACACTCCCCTTGCTTGTGTTCCCTCTCTCGCTGTCTCTCTCTGTCAAATAAATATTTTTTAAAATAAGTAAATAAAATAAAATGTGGATTTCCCTAAAAATTAGTGAGTCAAGTATCTTTTCAAATTCCTTTTCATGTGCGTGTCTTTGAGGATTGTGTATTCACATTTTTTTGCACATTGACACATTACATTTGGTTTGGTTTTTGTTGCTGAGTTTATGTGTTCTCTGTATATTCCGGATATTGAGCCCCTTTCAGACACATGGTTTGCACTACGGTTTCCCGTCTTGTGGACTGTGTTTTTACCTCAGTGATAATGTCTTTTAAGTTGTTTCTATTTTGATCTTCTGCTTAGATGATCTGTCCATTGTTGTGAGTGAAGTGGTGAAGTCTCCTACCATTAACGTATTTTATAGATAAGTTTTTTTTTTACTTTGGTTATTAATTGGTTTATATAATTGGCTGCTCCCACATTGGAAGCATAGAAATTTATAATTTTTAAGTCTTCTTGCTGGATAGGCCCTTTAAGTATGATACGGTGTCCCCCTACATCTCTTACTACAGCCGTTAGTTTAAAATCTAATCTGTTTGATATGAAGATTGCTACCCAGCTTTCTTTTGAGGTGCATTAGTGTGGTAAGTTGTTCTTCATCCCTTCACTTTCAATCTGGAGGGGCTTTAGGTTCAAACCGAGTCTATTGTAGACAACATACGGATAGGTCTTACTTTTAAAATCCAATCTTGTACTGTTTGTCTTCTTATTGGAACATTCAGAGCATTTACATTCAGAATATGTATTGAAAGCTATGAATTTAGTGCCATTGTATTTAAAATCCCTGTTTCTGTAGATTGTCTCTGTTACTTTCTGGTCTGTTACCCTCGGGATCTGTTCGCCTGCAGTATCCCCCTTATTATTTCTTGTAGGGATGGCTTGGTGGTCATATGTTCTTTCAGTTTGTCTATCCTGGAAACTCTTTATCTCTCCTTCCATTCTGAATGATAGCATTGCTAAATAAGGTACTCGGCTCCATTTTCTTCTCATTTATTACCCTGAATATACCCTGCCAGCCCTTTCTGGCCTGCCAGGTTTCTGTGGACAGGTCTGATGTTATTCTGATGTTCCTCCCTCCGTATGTAAGAAATCCCTTCCCTCTAGCTACTCTCTGCATAGCTTCCTTGGTTTTAGGATTTGCAAGCTTCACTATTATATGTCGTGGTGTTGATCTATTTTTATTGATTTGAGGAGGAGTCCTCTCTGCCTCTTGGACGTGAATGCATGTTTCTTTCCCCAGATTTGGGAAGTTCTCAGCCATGATTTGATCAAATATACCTTCCAGCCCCCCTTCTTTGTCCTAATGATCCTGATATTGGTTCTTTCCAATGTACCATTAAATTCTCTAAGTCTCTCTTCATGTGTTGTGGGTTGTTTTTCTCTATTTTCTTCAATTTCCTTCCTTTCCATCAGCCCATCTTCTAGATCACTTATTATCTTTTCTGCCTCATTGACCCTGGCTGTTAGAGCGTCCAATTCAGCCTGATTAGATCTCATTTCTGCCCTTATATATTACATATTGTCATTAATGCTTTTTCCTACCCTAGCTATTGATTTTATGATTGCTATCCTGAATGCTACCTCTGACATCATGCTTATATCCTTAAAATTAGTTCTGTGGCAGAGGACATGGTCTCCGGTTCTTTTCTTTGTTGAGAGTTCTCCTTCTAGTCATTCTATTGAGGGATGGTTGAGCGAATACACAGAGTCCAAAATATCAACCACAAACCAAGGAAGACGCACTCTAGAAAATACTCCAAGTGGTCGGAAGCTACCACAGATACTCAAACAAAGCCACGATTATCCTAAACAGTCATTACAGTGGGGCAGAGAGACTATAAGCACTCAGGGTGGACAAGGCGGGGTGATCTGTCTGTTCCTGATTGATTTTTGGTCTCTGTCTTAGAAGACACCATGTCCCAAAATTGCAAACAATCTGGAACTTATATATATAACATATACATTTCACATACATAACAAAATGGAGTAGTGTGAAAAGGATTGGTATGAGGTATAAAAAGTATAAAAGGTAGATATGAAAATATAAAAACCCACTTCAAATCATAAATTGGGAAATAAGAGTATTTGAGATGGTAACAAGGTAAAAAAAATTAAATAAATGTAAAATTTTAGCTTGAAGTATAAATGAGTCTTGAGGGAACACCTGGACCTCAATATATTAGTTTCCCCTGGCGCTGGAGTTTTGCAGTCCTGTAGGAAATAAGCGTGTCACTTACCTGTTCTTCCAGTCTGTCTTCTGGGGGAGGGGCCTGCTGCTCGGCTGTTCAGGCTTCTTTGCCTGGGTGGCGTTTCACCACCCCTTGTCAGGGGGATGGACTTAATGTGAGGTGGTCGTCTGTTCCCTGGCAGCTTTCCATGCCTCCTTAGAGGGTCAGAGCAAATGTGGCTGTGCAGGAATCTCTGGCCCAGGGCAACAAGTTCACGGTCACCTTTCTTCAATGAAACTTCCAGGTCAAGCTGTCGCCACTTCTGTGTGTATTAAAATCCACAGACTCGCGTTATGCATGTCCGCTGCAGCTCTCCGAGGGGATTTCCGGGGACCTACAAGCGGCTCTATGCTTTGTGCCTTTGGAATTGCCAGTGACCGGGGGGCTCACGCGTGCATCCTCTTCAGCCAATCCCAGGTCACAGCTAGGTGCTGCCCCAGTGGTTCTCTTGGGGCCCACAGCGCCCTGAGAGGTGCAGCTCAGTCGTGGGCACCGCCTCTGTGTACCGAACTGCTGAATCCCATAGTTGGTGCCCGCTGGCACGCTCCCAGGAGGAGTTACACTGATCTGCGAGCGCCTCTGTGCTTTTTGTCTTTGTGACTGCAAACGAGCGGTTGTGGGGTCGCGTGTACATCCGGTTCCACTGTTCCCAGGTCACGGCTGGGTGTCGCTCTCGTGTCCTTCCCAGGGTCTCTGCCAACCTGAGAACTACTGCCCAGTAATGGGCACAGATGTTTGGTATCTTCCCTGGGACGTTAAAGAGCCTGCACCTTCTTGTCCTTTTCAGGGCGCTCGGGCGAAGAGCGGTCTCCCTACTGGTCCGGCTCAAGGTTTATGGCAACTGCAGCTGGGAGTCCTTTCTGGTCCCACTGACCATAAGCAGTCTCTCTGCTCCACAGCTTGGGAACTCTATCGGTTCAGGCTCCCCTGTTCTTTCTGAGTTTCCTGGGATCCTGACCCCACAGCGATCCCCCTAGAATTCTGCCATATTCATCTCCTGTGCCCTTTTTCAGAAAGGGAAGCCTCTCACTGGAGCAGATTTCTAAGGCCCCGATTTTGTGCTCCGGTGTATTATCACTTTCCAGTGGCCAGCTTATGCAGGCTCCCTCCTTCCTCTGTTTCTCAGGGAAGGAATGAAATTGTGCTTTTCTCTCATTTAGAAAGTCAGGCTAAAAAGCTAATCAATTAAGGAAGAACGTTCTCATAATGACCCTCTCCGTTCAATTACATTATTATGCAAAGGACTCATACCAGTGGTAAAATACCTGAGAAAATAATAGGTATTATATTTAAAATGCAGTACAACGTGAATATCCAGACTTCATTGAAGTTAGTTGTTATAATGGATATACATGAAAATACCAGTTTTTAACATTACACAAATTTACATTCACAAGTGTGAAAAATCCATTTTAGCCTTACAAGTAGGGTTTTGGTCTGGTGAGGGCCATAGCCAGGGCTAAGGATTGGGTTATAATCCTGAAGACATTAGGGACTGAGTGGAGGGCTAGGATTAGGGTGAGGATCACTCTTCGTGTTTGGCCTCATCCTATCGTCGATGAGTTTCAGGTTTCGGGTGTTTGGCTACAATCCTGTTCTCCAGAAACACCCGGGGTTGGAAGTGGCATGGTTTTCTTCTGTGTTCCAGACTGATTAGTGTGGCACTGGTCAGGTGAGCTAAATCTATGGCGCCCTCAGAACTAAGGTTTGGCCAAGTAAGTTCCATAGTCAGGGTTAGGGGGAGGTGCTGGGAGGTGGGAATCTATCCGAAGGCAATGTGGAGAAATGCCCTGAGGTCTGAGTTGAGGGTGAGCTTTAGGGTGAAGCTCGGGCTTAAGGTCTTGTCTCAAGGACTGGGCCCATTGTGAGATCGAGGGTCAGGTTTTTGTCTGAATCACGCTATTCGTTCCACAGTGGTGGTTGCCAGTTGCATGGCTTGCTTCCATATTCTGGATGTTGTGACTTGTGCCGGTCTTTTGTCCTGAATCTCGTCATTCCTTCAACTAATCATTCGGGCCCAGGTACGACCAGATCCAAGCCTAGGGTTAGGGTGAGAATCTGGGAGATGGTTAGTACCAGTGCATAGATGTGTCCTGAAAGCCAAGTGGAAGGCTAGCATTAGGGTGAGCCTCTGGCCTCTGATTTGGATGCTCCTAGAGTTTCTGAGTTTTAACATCTTCAGTAGAATCATGGTTTCTAGCAAGAACCTGGAAGTTGAACATCACGTGTTTTCCTTCTTTGTTTTTACTGATTAGATTGTAATTGTCCAAGTGTGCAAAATGCACTGTAGCCCCACAAGTAGGTTTTGGGTGAGTCAAGGCCACATCCAGGTCTCCGGATTGGCTCATAGTTTTGAAGAGGTTTGTGTAGAGTCAGTGTAGAGTCCAATCCGAGGGCTAAGTTATCTTTGCTTAGTTTCAGGTTGTTGGCTAGACTCTTGTTCTCTAGGAAAATGCTAGGGTGGCAACTGGCACTTTCTTTTTCATCACCGATTGGTCATGGGAGTAAAATCCATTGCACCCTCGGAACTAGGTTTGGTGCACAGTACTTTCCATAACCAGGAACTTAATCTCATGAAAAAGATGGTATTTTGAAACATATATTTTACACAGTCTTATTTCTCATTGTTACGTACTTGGCCTTTCCTTATCTTTTCACACACTCTTTTCCTTATGCTTCCCCTCGTACTTTTGAAGCAAGATGTTGCCCGGAGGTTGCGTTCTATGCAGGCTTGTTCCTCAGATTTTACTATATGCCTCTTTCGTTATGCTTTCACACAAAATTTTGAAAATGCTTCTATCTTCAGGAAAGAAAATATAATTTCAAAGACTTTTTGTCAACCGTATTGGTTCCTAGAGCTCAGTATAAGGGACCGTCCTTAAGCTTCCACACATACATTTTTAAAACGCTTTTATGTTCAGAAACAAGATGGTACTTGAAAGGTGCGTTCTACATTGACTTGTTTCTCAGAGTTAGCTGTATGGCAGTTTCCTTAGGCATCCATAGATACATTGGAAATCACTCCTATCTTTCTGAAAAAAGATATTTCTATTCTACACGTTCTTGTTTCTCCGGGTTAAATATATGGCAGTTTCCTTACACTTCCACACATCCATTTGAAAATGCTTCTATCTTCACGAAACAGAGTGTTTGTTGAAAGTTGTGCTCCACACAGATTTGCTCCTTAGAGTTAAGTATATGACACTATCCTTATGCTCCCACATTCTTTGGAAATGCTTCTCTTTCCAGAAATCAAGTTATTAGTTGAAAGATGGTTTCTGTACACTGTTCTTTCTTAGAGCTCAGTATATGTTACCTTGCTTATGCTTCCACACATATATTTGGAAACTCTTCTATCATCACTAAAGTAGATGTTAGTTGAAAACTGCATTTTACACAGACCTACAAAGGTCTCAAAGTTAAGGCTAGGACCCTCTCTCTGTGCTTCCACACATACTTTTAAAATGGTTCTATCTTTAGGAAACAAAATGTCAGTTGATGGATGGTTTAATGTGCACTGTTGTTTTTAGAGTTAAGTATATGGCTCCCCGGGGACTTATTCTTCCACACATATATGAAAAGTTTCCATCTTCAAAGAAACAAGGTGATAGTGTAAGTTCCATTCTACACAGAATCGTTTTCTCAGTATTAAGTATATGACACTTATGCTTTCACACATACAGGTGTTTGTTTGAAGACCTTTTATCTACACCGTTGTTTCTTAAAGTTTATGGCACTTTGCTTATGTTCCCATGAAGACATTTGCACAGGCTCCTATTTCCATAAAACAAATGTTACTTGAAATTTTCATTCTACACATGATTGTTTCTCAGGGTTAAGAATATGGTACATGCCCATTTTATGATTTGTTTATTTGTTTCTCGTGTATTGAGTTTGAGAAGTTCTTTGTAGATCTTGGATACCAGTCTTTTATCTGTAGTATCATTTGCAAATATATTCTCCCATTCCGTGGGCTGCCTCTTAGTTTTTTTGACTGTTTCCTTGGCTGTGAAGAAGCTTTTTATCTTGACAAGACAAGAAACAACAATTGCTGGAGAGGATGTGGAGAAAGGGGATCCCTCCTACATTGTTGGTGGGAATGCAAGTTGGTACAGCCACTCTGGAAAACAGTATGGAGGTGCCTTAAAAAGTTAAAAATTGAGCTACCCTATGACCCAGCCATTGCACTACTGGGTATTTACCCCAAAGATACAGGCGTAGTGAAGAGAAGGGCCATATGCACCTCCAATACCATAGCAGCATTATCCACAATAGCTAAATCGTGGAAGGAACCGAGATGCCCTTCAACAGATGACTTGATTAAGATATTACTCAGCTATCAGAAAGAATGATTACCCAACATTTTCTGCAACATGGATGGCACTGGAGGAGATAATGCTAAGTGAAATAAGTCAAGCAGAGAAAGACAATTATCATATGATTTCTCTCATCTATGGAACATGAGAACTAGGAAGATCGGTAGGGGAAGAAAGGGATAAAGAAAGGGGGGTAATCAGAAGGGGGAATGAAGCATGAGAAACTATGGACTCTGAGAAACAAACTGAGGGCTACAGAGGGGAGGGGGGATGGGGGAATGGGATAGGCTGGTGATGGGTAGTAAGGAGGGCACGTATTGCATGGTGCATTGGGTGTTATATGCAACTAATGAATCATTGAACTTTACATAAAAAACCAGGGATGTACTGTATGGTGACTAACATAATATAATAAAAAAATTAACAAACAAAACAAAAGAATATGGTACATGCCTCATGCTTTCACACATACCTTTCAAAATTCTATCTTCAGGTAAGAAGCTGGTATTAGAAATACAAACTGAGGGCTTCAGAGGGGAGGGGGGTGGGGGAATGGGATAGGCTGGTGATGGGTAGTAAGGAGGGCACGTATTGCATGGTGCACTGGGTGTTATACGCAACTAATGAATCATTGAACTTTGCATCAGAAACCAGGGATGTACTGTATGGTGACTAACATAATATAATAAAAAACATTAAAAAAAAGAAGCAGTTTCCAAATGTATGTGTGGAAGCATAAGTACCATATGTTGAACTCTGAGAAACAAGTCCTGTGTGTAAAAATGAAACGTTCAACTAACATCCTGTTTCATGAAGACAGAAAAGTACCCAAATGTGTGTATGGAAGCATAAGGAGATCATCATATACTTAAAGAGATAATGCGTAGAGAAACAGTCTTTTGACTAACATATTTCCTGATGATGATAAAAGCACCTGTCAAAGAGAGAGATGGAGTGAGTGCACAAGCCAGAGGAGTGGCAGGCACAAGGAGAAGCATTTCACCCTGGGCTAAGAGCCCGATGAAGGATTACCTCTGTGTCATTCAACACCTTTACATATTTAACCTTTGGAAAGTTCCAGTCTCACGCCAATCTTACAGAAGACATTTCAGAAGATTTTAGGCCTTTCTTTCTCATGTGGGAAATTTGTTGATACTTAATAGCAGTGTGAAGTGTTGGAGCAAACCAGGGTTCAGCAGTGTAAAGTATCGGAGCAAGCCAGGGTTCTCCTTTAAATGAGTCATGTGGAAACACAGAGCTTGTTTTTTTTTTTTTTTTTTATTTTGCTTACTGAAGTTACATGTGCTCTTTCTTACGTTCGTTATTCGTGTACAGAAATGCAACTGAATTCTGAGCATTGATTTTGGTATCCCGCCACGTTACTGATGTCTCTATAACTTCTAATAGTTTGGGAGTGGCTTCTTTTGGGTTTTCCATATAGAGTATCATGTCGTCTGCGAAGAAGAGACATTTTGACTTCTTCTTTGCCGATTTGAATACCTTTGATCCCTTTTTGTTGTCTGATTGCTGTTGCAAGGACTTCTAGTACTATGTTGAATAATAGTGGCGAGTGGGCATCCTTTGTCGTGTTCCTGATCTTAAGGGAAAGGCTTCCAGCTTTTCCCCATTGAGAATAATATTTGCAGTAGGCTTTTCATAGATGGCTTTTATGAGATTGAGAAATGTACCTTCTATTCCTACACTCTGAAGGGTTTTAATCAGGAAAGGATGCTGTATTTTGTCAAATGCTTTTTAAATCAGTTGAGAGGATCTATGGTTCCTGAGTCTTTCTTTGTTGATATGATGTATCACGCTGATTGATTTGCGAATATTGAACCACGCTTGCATCCCAGGTATGAATCCCACTTTGATCGTGGTGGATAATCCTTTTAATGAACTGTTGGATTCTATTAGCAAGTATCTTGTTGAGGATTTTGGCGTCCATATTCATTAGGGAAATCGGTCTGTAATTCTCCTTTTTGGTCTTTGCCTGGTTTGGGGATCAAGGTAATATTGGCCTCATAGAATGAGTTTGGTAGCTTTCCTTCTGTTTCTATTTTTGAAATAGCTTTAGGAGAATAGGTATTATTTCTTCTTTGAATGTTTGGTAGAATTCCCCCGGGAAAACCATCCGGGCCTGGAGTTTTGTTATTTGGAAGGTTGTTTATCACTGACTCAATCTCTTCATAATTAATTGGCCTGTTTAAGAAATCAATTTCTTCCTTTTTCAATTGGTAGTTTATAGGTTTGGGAAGGATTCCATCTCTTCCAGATTGCTTAGTTTATTGGCATATAGCTGTTGATAAAAATTTCTAATAATCCTTCCAATTTCACTGGTGTTTGTTAGTGACCTCTCCTTTTCATTCATAATTTTAATAATCTGGGTCCTTTCTCTTTTCTTTTGGATAAGTCTTGCCAGTGGTCCAATAATTTTATTGATTCTCTCAAGAACCAGCTTCTAGTCCTGTTGATCTGCTCTACTGTACTTCTGGTTTCTGCTTGATTGATTTCACAGCTTTAATTTTGGTCAACTGCTTCCTTGTGCGTGGATTAGGCCTGTCCCTCTGTTGCTGTTCCAGCTTCTTGAGGTGAGAATATAAAAACTGCATTTTAGATTTTTCAATTCTTTTGAGTGAGCCGGATGGCTATGTATTTCCCCTAGGACTGCCTTTGCAGTATCCCATAGGTTTTGGACTGTTGTATTTTCATTCTCATTGGTCTCCATAAATTGTTTAATTTGATTTTTGATTTCCTGGTTTATCGAGTCATTCCTGAGCAGGATGGTTCTTGATCTCCAAGTGTTTGAGTTTCTTCCAAATTTTTCCTTGTGGTTGAGTTCAAATTTCAGAGCGTTGTGGTCTGAGAATATGCAGGGGATAATTTCAATCTTTTGGTTCGGCTGAGACCTGTTTTGTGTCCCAGAACGCTGGTCTATTCTTGAGAATGTTCCATGGGCATTAGAATAGAATGAGTATTCTTTGGTTCTGGGGTGTAGTGTTCTATATATATCTAAGAGGTCCAACTCGTCAAGTATGGCATTCAAAGCCTTTTGATTCTTTCTTAGTTTTTGCCATTGTTCTGTCTATTTCTGAGAGTGGAGTGTTGAGTTCCCCTAATATTAATGTATTTTTATCTATATGTCTCTTTATTCTGCTTAAGGGTGGCTTGTGTATCTTGCTGCTCCCCTGTTTGGGGGCATATATATTTATAATTGTCATATCCACTTGTTTGAATACTTCCTTTAAGAATAATATAGTGCCCTTCTGCATCTCTAACTATAGTCTGTAGTTTAAAATCCAATTTATCTGATATGAGAATTGCTACCCCAGCTTTCTTTTGAGGTCCATTTGCGTGAAAGATGGTACTCCATCCCCTTACTCTCAGTCTGAATGCATCTTTGGGTTCGAAATGAGTCTCTTGTAGACACAAATGGATGGGTCATTTCTTTTTATCCAATCTGCAACCCTGTGGCGTTTGAAACCAGAATTTAAACTATAAATGTTCAGGCTGAGTACTGAGAGATATGCTTTTAATTCTGCCATGTTGACAGTAAAGTCTTTGTTTGTATTGGCTGTGACTTTCTGTTTTTGTATCACTCTTGGGGCCTTTTACTTTATATGAACCCCCCGATATACCTCCTGTAGGGCTGGTTTCGGTGGTTACGAAATTGGCTAGTGACTGTCTGATTCTGAAATGTCTTTATTTCTCCATCAATTCCTGAATGACGGCACTTGCTGATAAAGGATCATGGCTGCATGTTTTTCTCTGAGAAGAGCTTTAAAAATGCTCCCCAACCCTTTTCTCTCATTCCAGGTCTGTGAGACAGGTCTGACGAATTTGATGCCTTTGCCTTTGGTACGTGAAATTTCTTTGCCCTGGCCAAGCTTCAATACTGTATCCTTGGATCTCATATTTGCGAGATTGCACTATGACGTGACGTGGTGTAGGTCTGTCATGGTTGAGCTTGGGAGGGGTCCTCTCTGCCTCTTGACCGCAATTTTTGTTTCCCTTGCTAGATTAGGGAAGTTTTCAGCTACAATTTGTTCAAATATCTCTTCTAGACCTCTGTTTTCTCCACTCCCTCGGGATGCCGATGATTCTAACATTGGATCGTTCGTTGAGTCAGTAATCTCCCGTAGCCAAATTCGAGGGCGTGATTTTTTAAGACCATCTTCTAATTTTATTTTCCTCTATTAACCCATCCTCCAATTCATCTAACCCTTTCCTCCTCCGTGACCCTGGCCGTCAGAGCCTCTAGTTTGCCTGCATTTTGGCTCAGCATTGAATTTTAATTTCCTGTCAAATTCGCTATCATTTCGCCCTTAGGGGATTGTATATTCTCATTAATATTTTCCAGTAACTTACTTTTCAAGTCTACCATTATCTTGACCATTGTTACTCTGAATTCCATTTCTGATACCCAATGGTTACATCCATATCCCGCTACTTGTGGCAGAGGCCACGACTCACTGTCTTTTCTTTTTTTGCTGGGGGGCTTCTCCTTCTGTCATTCTGATGGAAGAGGTATTTGGGGTTTCCAGGCTCAAAATTATTGATCTGGGTCCCAGGCCGTGCCCTTGTTTATAAGGATCTTAGAGATGTGGGCTTCTTCTAAGATTTTATTATTTACTTATCTGAGAGAGAGGAGACACAGTCAGCAAGAACACGAAACAGAAGCAGGAGAGAAAGAGAGAGGAAGAAGTCAGGTCTCCCAGCGGAGGAGCCCTATGAGACTCCTCTCGGAACGCCGGGATCACGCCCTAAGCCGGACAGGCGTCATGAGCAGCGCACCCAGGTGCCTCGGTTGTGGGCTTCTTGATTTTTCAGCCTGCCTTCTGTGTTCTGGGGAGAGGGGCCTCGCAGTCCGATACTCAGGCAACCCTGTTTGGTTAGAGTCTCCGTGCCCCTGCGAAGGAGGATGGGGATGGGCACTCTCTGAGCCGTATTTCCAGGCTTTTGTTCTCTGGTGGCTTTCCTGGCGGCCAGCCTATGCCTCTTCTGAGGGTCAGAGCAGCAGAGGCCGTGTCGCAGAACAGAGGGATTGCGGCCCGTTCTCCACGATGTTCTGGCCACTTTAACTTGTTTCTGTTGGTGCTGCTCAACCCTGCGCG
>NW_024426452.1:41780-50487 GCF_017311325.1 Ursus maritimus | reverse complement strand
ATTAATAATGATTTTTTATTATATTATGTTAGTCACCATAAGTACATCCCGGCTTTTCGATGTAAGGCCGATGATTCATTAGTTGTGTATAACACCCAGTGCACCATGCAATATGTGCCCTCCTTACTACCCACTACCGGTCTATCCCCCCCACTCCCCTCTGTAGCTCTCAGTTTGTTTCTCATAGTCCATAGTGTCTCTCATGTTTCATTCCCTTCTGATTACCCCTTTCTTTATCCCTTTCTTCCCTACTGATCATTCTAGTTCTTATGTTCCATAGATGAGAGAAATCATATGATAGTTGTCTTTTCGCCTGACTTATTTCACTTAGCATTATCGTCCGTCCATGTTGTAGCTAAATGTTGAGAACTCAGTTCTTTCTGATTGCTGAGTAATATTCCATGTAGCTATATGGACCACAACTTCTTAATCAGTCATCTGTTGCAGGGCATCTCGGCTCCTTCCACGATTGAGCTATTGTGGACATTGCTGCTATGAACATTGGGGTGCATATGGCCCTTCTCTTCACTACGTCGTATCTTTGGGTAAACACCCAGTAGTGCAATGGCTGGATCATAGGGTAGCTCCATTTTAACTTTTTAGGGACCTCCACACGTTTTCAGAGTGGCTGTACCAACTTGATTCCCACCAACAATGTAGAGGAGATCCCTTCTCCACATCCTCTCCAACAATTGTTGTTTCTTGCCTTGTCTATTTTTGCCATTCTAACTAGGCTAAGGTGTATCTCAGTGTGGTTTTGATTTGAATTTCCTTGATGGCTAATGATTTTGAACATTTTTCATGTGTCTGTTAGCCATTTGTATGTCTTCATTGGAAAAATGTCTGTTCATATCTTCTGCCCTTTTTTGATTTGTTTATTTGTTTCTGTGTATTGAGTTTGAGAAGTTTTTTGTAGATCTTGGATACCAGTCCTTTATCTGTAGTGTCATTTGCAAATATATTCTCCCATTCCGTGGGCTGCCTCTTAGTTTTTCTGACTGTTTCCTTGGATGTGCAGAAACTTTTAATCTTGATGAAGTCCCATAAATTCATTTTATCTTTTGTTTCTCTTGCTCTTTGGGGATGTGTCATGAAAAATGGTTGCTTTTGGCTGATGTCGTAGAGGTTGCTGCCTATGTTTCCTCTAGAATTTGATGGATTCCTGTCTCACATCAGGTCTTTCATCCATTTGGAGTTATTTTTGTGTATGGTGTGAGATAGTGGTCAAGTTTCATTCTTTTGCATGTAGCTGTCCAATTTTCCCAGCACCATTTATTGAAGAGACTGTCTTTTCCCCACGGATGTTTTTCCTGCTTTATCAAATATTAGTTGCCCAAGAGCTGAGGGTCCATTTCTGCTCTCTATTCTGTTCCATTGGTCTATGTGTCTGTTTTGTGCCAGTACCATGCTGTCTTTGTGATCACAGCTTTGTAGTACAGCTCGAATCCGCATGTGATGCCCCCAGCTTTGTTTTTCCTTTTCAACAGTTCCTTGGAGATTCGGGTCTTTTCTGGTTCACACACCAATTTAGACTTTTGTTCAGTTCTTGAAAACGTTCTCGGTATTTTGATCGGGATAGCATTGAAAGTGTAGATTGCGTCTGGGTAGCATGGACATTTTAACTATGTTAATTCTTCCGATCCATGAGCATGGAATATCTTTCCATCTTTTTATGTCTTCCTCAATGTCTTTTAAGAGTGATTTATAGTTTCTAGAATAAAGGTCCTTTACGCCTCTGGTTAGTAATTCCAAGTAACTATGGTTTTTGGTGCTATTGTAAATGGGATGGATTCCCTGATTTCTCTTTCTTCGCTCGTTATTCGTGTACAGAAATGCAACTGAATTCTGAGCATTGATTTTAGGTCCCGCCATCTACTGAATTGCTCTATAACTTCTAATAGTTTGGGAGTGGCTTCTTTTGGGTTTTCCATATAGAGTATCATGTCGTCTGCGAGAGAGAGACATTTTGACTTCTTCTTTGCCGATTTGAATACCTTTGATCCCTTTTTGTTGTCTGATTGCTGTTGCAAGGACTTCTAGTACTATGTTGAAAATAGTGGCGAGAGTGGGCATCCTTGTCGTGTTCCTGATCTTAAGGGAAAGGCTTCCAGCTTTTCCCCATTGAGAATAATATTTGCAGTAGGCTTTTCATAGATGGCTTTTATGAGATTTTGTCCTGGGATGTGCGCACCAACTCGGCGACCCTGCCCTCACTTCCAGAGCCGGCGTGTCTCTGTCCTTTGTGAAACACAGAGCTTGTTAACAGGGATGACAACAGATGCACAGTGTTGTTGTGTTTTTTTTTTAAGATTTTATTTATTTATTTGACAGAGATAGAGACAGCCAGCAAGAGAGGGAACACAAGCAGGGGGAGTGGGAGAGGAAGAAGCAGGCTTATAGCAGAGGAGCCTGATGTGGGGGCTCGATCCCATAACGCCAGGATCATGCCCTGAGCCGAAGGCAGATGCTTAACCGCTGTGCCACCCAGGCGCCCCAGATGCACAGTGTTAAAATAATTATATGCATATGGATGGGGGGTACCTCTGGATTGGGGAGGACACAGGGAGGAGCACAGGAGTAACCACGCAAGACTCCTCCCTACAACCAAAGTCAGAGGCTTCACCATACTGCGGTTTTGCTGCGGAGCAAAGATCAAAAATCATGACTTGGAAGTATTCCTCTCTGATACAGAAAGTTTTTAATCTGTGATGTCATCTTTATTCTTCCTTGTTAACAGAAGAAACAAATGCACAGAGAAGTTCCATTATTCCACCAGGCCTGAGTGTTGAAAATGCAAGAAAACAGGCCTAGAGCCAGGTCTTATTACATTGATCTGTTCATCACAGAAAATTTTATTTTTATTTATTTATTTTTTTTGAAGATTGTATTTATTTATTTGACAGAGAGAGAGAGCCAGCGAGAGAGGGAAGCAGGGGGAGTGGGAGAGGAAGAAGCAGGCTCCCAGAAGAGGAGCCTGTTGTGGGGCTCAATCCCAGAACTCCAGGATCATGCCCTGAGCCAAAGGCAGACGCTTAACGACTGAGCCACCCAGGAGCCCCCATCACAGAAAATTTTAAATGTTTTGTTTCTGTGTGTTGTAATAGTCTCCAGAGGGAAAAATGATTAATGGAATGGCATCATTTTAAACTATGCTCAAATGGAATTTAATATGACTAAAGGTTATTAATAAAAAGGCAAAAGATATTGGTGAGGATGTGGAGAAAAAGGAACCCTGTTGCATTGTGGGAGGGAATAAAATCGTAGCCATGATGGAAAACAGTACGGAGGTTCCTCAAAAATTTAAAGCATTGGTACCTTACGATCCAACAAACCTACTTCTGAGTATACATCTGAAGGTTGTCTCCAAGACAGAAGGGGTCATTTTATTAGTGTATCGCTTGTAGGTTTAACCCTCTGTTCTTAACATCCATCACAATCGTTAAATCTTCTTGCTCCAGTTACAGCTTTTTATGCTAATATATCTTGAAGAGATATCTGTATCACTATGTTCACTGCAGTATTATTTACAATAGCCATGACACGGAAACAGTCTAGGTGTCTCTCAGGGGAAAAATGGATAAAGAAAATGTTTTTTATATATAAATATAAATACACACACACACAAAAGTAACACAAAGGTGTGGATTTGTTAAACAACCTTGCTGTGGTTATTATTTCACACTAAATATAATAACTTTGCATACCTTAAACTTAGACAATGTTGTTTGTAAATTGTTTGTCAATAGAGATGGAAAAAATGACCTTAAGTAAGTTTACGTGCTCCAAAAGTTTTTAGGATACTATACGGAACCTAGAGAACAAGAAAACAGAGAAATCACATGCATTTTAAACTTTACATTAATTTGCATCCTGTTTTTGCTCATAGTGATTTTCGTGAGGCGTTAGTTATGGCAACTTGATTCTAGAGCGATGTGTGTTATACCCGCAGAGCTGTCTGCTCTAGAATGCCACTTCTGTTGTTAAGTACTGAACACAGTTCATTGTCTACAAGCAACATGCTAAAAATAAATTTGTCCAAGTTCAATTTCCCAAAGACAACAAACCATCACATTCACTCATATCACTGACTTACCAAACACTTAATTTTGCCAATAATAAATTTCAAATGAATTTGAGGCCAATACATAGTTGGTCAGGATAGTTTTTAAAACCATTAAAGTTAGCTAGGAAGGGTAGTTGTCCAGTTTCCATTTTGTCTGATGGAACCGTTAAACGAATTGTTATTTGTTCACTGCCAGAGTGGTTTCGCCCTTTCATGAATGTAGTATTTGTCTAGAAAGGTATATCATCAATATCCCATATCCAGTTACACACTGAAGTAGAAAATGAAGTCAGTGTTACAGAAGGAACCACGAACAAAAAAGCTAACCCTTCTCACAGTTGAAAAAATAGAATTAGGGAATCTGCTCGGAAAATGCCTTGCCATATTTGGGGGAAAGAGTTCCCATTCCAGAGATATTTCTATGAAAACATCCAGTAGTTAAGAAATCAAGAAACTCCAAGTGACCGAGACACTGAGGCAGACTCCATAGAGTACAAAACCAAGGCTTTCAAAAAATAGGAGACATGGCAACACAGAATCTTAGGTCTTATAGGGAAACCACAAGATAAATCATAAGAGTTGTGCGAACTTACAGTTCCCAGAGTTCAATTATTCACTGATGTATATTTTATTTTTACCAAAACTATTTAAATATACTCAGGTCTCTGCATTCATAAGAGCCAGTTTAGGAGATGTGTATGTGCCTCTTCCCAACTTCAGTCCTACCCTTTCTACATCAATCCCTTTACACCTGTCCATTCTCTGAGGAAAGTCTTTTCATCCTTCAAGAATGACAAAAGTCATTCTTTAAGTAAAGAAAAAGTGAGGAAGTGACCCATCTACAACGATAGAAATCAATTCCTGGAACAGATTGTATCCACTCTACTTGGCCCTGGAGCGGGAGGAGCAGCGGGGCTCAGGGAGATGGCGCAGAGAGGGCAGCGATGGCTGCAGCGGCTGGAAGGGGGTGGGAGCCCCAGGAGTTCTGGAGCTGGCGCTTGGAGGAAGCGGCGGTGTCTCAAGGGTCCACAGCAGCCAGGTTCGGCCCTAGCTTGTCCAAGATCTGCCCAGCCTCCTGGCCTAAGAGCAGGAGCCCTTGGGGGCTCTGTGACCACTCCTCCAGCCGTTCGCTGCCCCGCGGCGGGTTTCTGGGCTTCTGCTGCCCCAGCCAGAGAAGCTTGCCCGCTGCCAGATGGGTTGCTGCGAGCAGGGAGAGGGAGCGCGCCCCGGCGCTAACCTTGCAGTTCCTCCCGCCCCAGGGGCGGCCTCTTCCTCCTACTATGGGGGCCTGTCCGAGGTGGGCCTCCTGCTGCCCAGCCGCCAAAGTGACACTGAGGTCTTTGCCACGCTCCATGCAGAGGAGCCCGGGGATGACAGTTCCTCCGCTGACCAGTGGTCTCCTAAGGGCACAGGGCAAGGCGCCTCCGGACGTGGCAGCAGCGACCTCAGGCTTTCCAGGGTCCCGTCTGGCCCAGGACCTGACCCAGGTCACGAACCTTCTCCCCTGACGCCGGCTCCACTGGAGGCCGCCTGGGAAGGGGGAGGGTGAACCTGTGCCGGCTGGGGAAGGCGGAGTTTCACGAATTCTTGGGCTGGAGTAGGAGATGACTTACTTGTGGTGGCTTAAAACCTGGAGCTCGTATCACCCAGTTAATTCCTAGCTCTTGTGAAACAGGTGAGACTGGAACTGCTGATACTCCTCAGGTATCCAGCAAGGCGGCTTCAGGGCAGCTAGACTTGTAAACTGCTCAAAGAGAAAGAAGCTGTATCACTTTTTATGACCATTCTTCAGAAGTGTCATTGTGAAATTGGCGGAGGATTAGGAGACCCCTTTTTTAGCCGGTCCCCTGAGTCGAGTTGTATAGGTACCAGACCAGCCTGAATATCCATGGAATCAGCCTGAGACGCAGGAAGATACATCTGGATCTCTACAAATGAACATCTCCAGCGCTGAGTATTGAGGTACGAAGCGGGGAGCCATGCAACCGCACACAGATATTGGAAGATAAATGGAAGGGGGAGGGAGCCCCTGCATTCAGGCGCCGGGAAGCAGTAGCCACCTGCATGGGGCAGCGGGCGGACTCGCGGACCTGGACCCGCCAGAGAGCAGACTGAGACCATGAGCCAGAGAACGCGTGCCACCAGACTGAAACGGAGCTCCGGTGCGCTCACTGGAACCAGACTGAGACCAGGAGAACCGGGAGCATGCAGGGGCAGCTGGTGGCTGGCAGTGTTAGAAACACAAAGGACAGAGACGCGCCGGCCCTGGAAGTGAGGGTTGGGACGCAGGGTGTGAGGCGCACATCCCGGGACGCTGCAGGGTTGAGCAGCACCAACAGTAACAGAGTTAAAGTGGCCAGAACATCAGTGGAGAATGGTCCACAATCCCTCTGTTCTGAGACAGAGGCTGAGATTCGGCCACTGCTGCTCTGACTCTCAGAAGAGGCACAGCAAACCTCCAGGGAAAGCCACCAGAGAACAAAAGCCTGGAAATACTGGCTCACAGTGTGCCCATCACCATACCCCCTCGCAGGGCACATGGAGACTCTACCCAAACAGGGTTGCCTGAGTATCGGCGCGGCAGGCCCCTCCCCCAGAAGGCAGGCTGAAAAATCAAGAAGCCCACATCCCTAAGATCCCTATAAAACAAGGGCGCACTGCCTGGGTCCCGGTCAATATTTTGGGCTCTGGACAACTCTGCAACCTCTCCTCATCAGAATGACAAGAAGGAAAAATCCCCCCCAGCAAAGAAAAGACAATGAGTCTGTGGCCTCTGCCACAGAACTAATGGATATGGATATAACCAAATTATCAGAAATGGAGTTCAGAGTAACAATGGTCAAGATGAGGTGTAGACTTGAAAAAAGTATTAACAAAAATGTTAATGAGAATATAGAATCTCTAAGGGTGGAAATGAGAGCAAATCTGGCAGAAATTAAAAATTCTATGAGCCAAATGCAGTCAAAACTAGCGGCTCTGATGGCCAGGGTGAATGAGGCAGAAGAACGTATCAGCAAATTGAAGGATGGGTTACTAGAAGAGAAAGCTAAAATAGAATCTGGGCTAAAAAAAATCCATTCTCAAGAATGTAGGTTACGGGAGATTACTGACTCAATGTAACGTTCCAATGTCAGAATCATCAGCATCCCCGAGGGGGTGGAGAAAAACAGAGGTCTAGAAGAGATATTTGAAAAAATAGTAGCTGAAAACTTCCCTAATCTAGCAAACAAACAAATGTTTGGAAACAAACATTCGTGTCCAAGAGGAAGAGAGGACCCCTCCCAAGCTCAACCATGACAAATCTACACCACATCATGTCATAGTGCAATTCGCAAATATTAGATCCAAGGATACACTATTGAAAGCAGCCAGGGCAAAGAAATTTCTCACGTACCAAGGCAAAGGTATCAGAATTACATCAGACCTGTCTACACAGACCTGGAATGAGAGAAAGTGTTGGGGAGGCATTTTTAAAGCTCTTTCAGAGAAAAACATGCAGCCAAGGATCCTTTATCCAGCAAGACTGTCATTCAGAATTGATGGAGAAATAAAGACCTTCCAGAATTGCCAGTCATTGACCAATTTCATAACCATGAAACCAACCCTACAGGAGATATTAAGGGGGGTTCTATAAAAAGTAAAAAGGCCACAAGAGTGATACAGAACAGAAAGTCACAATCTATAGAAACAAAGATTTTACTGGCAACATGGTATCATTAAAATGATATCTCTCAATTATCAGGCTCAATGTAAATGGCCTAAATGTTCCCATAAAACCCCACAGGGTTGCAGATTGGATAAAAAGAAATGACCCATCTATTTGCTGTCTACAAGAGACTCATTTTGAACCTAAAGATACATCCAGACTGAAAGTAAATGGATGGAATACCATCTTTCATGCCAATGGACCTCAAAAGAAAGCTGGGGTAACAATTCTCATATCAGACAGATTGGATTTTAAATTAAAGACTATAGTTAGAGACACAGAAGGGCACTATATTATTCTTAAAGGATGTATTCAACAAGTGGATATGACAATTATAAATATATATGCTCCCAAGAGGGGAGCAGCAAGATACACAAGCCAACTCTTAAGCAGAATAAAGAGACATATAGATAAAAATACGTTAATAGTAGGGGACCTCAACACTCCACTATCAGCAATAGACAGAGCACCGGAGCAGAAAACCAACATAGAAACAAGAGCTTTGAATACCATACTCAACGAGTTGGACCTCATAGATATATATAGAACACTACACTCAAGAACCAAAGAATCCTCATTCTATTCTAATGCCCATGGAACATTCTCAAGAATAGACCATGTTCTGGATCACAAAACAGGTCTCAACCAATACCAAGAGACTGAAATTATTCCCTGCATATTCTCAGACCACAACACTTTGAAATTGGAACTCAACCACAAGGAAAAATTTGGAAGAAACTGAAACACTTGGAGACTAAGAACCATGCTTCTCAGGAATGATTTGATAAACCAGGAAATCAAAAATCAATTTAAACAATTTATGGAGACCAATGAGAATGAAAATACAACAGTCCAAAACCTATGGGATACTGCAAAGGCAGTTCTAATGGGGAAATACATAGCCATCCAAGCCTCACTCAAAAGAATAGAAAAATCTA
>NW_024426452.1:32254-39577 GCF_017311325.1 Ursus maritimus | reverse complement strand
TTTTTTTTTTTTTTTTTTTAATGATTTTTTATTATATTATGTTAGTCACCATACAGTACATCCCCGGTTTCCGATGTAAGGCTCGATGATTCATTAGTTGTGTATAACACCCAGTGCACCATGCAATACGTGCCCTCCTTACTACCCATCCCCAGCTTATCCCATTCCCCCACCCTCCTCCCCTCTGAAGTCCTCAGTTTGTTTCTCATAGTCCATAGTCTCTCATGTTTCATTCCCCCTTCTGATTACCCCCCTTTCTTTATCCCTTTCTTCCCCTACTGATCATTCTAGTTCTTATGTTCCATAGATGAGAGAAATCATATGATAGTTGTCTTTCTCTGCTTGACTTATTTCACTTAGCATTATCTCCTCCAGTGCTGTCCATGTTGTAGCAAATGTTGAGAACTCGTTCTTTCTGATAGCTGAGTAATATTCCATTGTATATATGGACCACAACTTCTTAATCCAGTCATCTGTTGAAGGGCATCTCGGCTCCTTCCACGATTTAGCTATTGTGGACATTGCTGCTATGAACATTGGGGTGCATATGGCCCTTCTCTTCACTACGTCTGTATCTTTGGGGTAAATACCCAGTAGTGCAATGGCTGGATCATAGGGTAGCTCAATTTTTAACTTTTTAAGGGACCTCCACACTGTTTTCCAGAGTAGCTGTACCAACTTGCATTCCCACCAACAATGTAGGAGGGATCCCCTTTCTCCACATCCTCTCCAACAATTGTTGTTTCTTGCCTTGTCTATTTTTGCCATTCTAACTGGCGTAAGGTGGTATCTCAGTGTGGTTTTGATTTGAATTTCCTTGATGGCTAATGATTTTGAACATTTTTTCATGTGTCTGTTAGCCATTTGTATGTCTTCATTGGAAAAGTGTCTGTTCATATCTTCTGCCCATTTTTTGATTTGTTTATTTGTTTCTCGTGTATTGAGTTTGAGAAGTTCTTTGTAGATCTTGGATACCAGTCCTTTATCTGTAGTGTCATTTGCAAATATCTTCTCCCATTCCGTGGGCTGCCTCTTAGTTTTTCTGACTGTTTCCTTGGATGTGCAGAAACTTTTAATCTTGATGAAGTCCCATAAATTCATTTTATCTTTTGTTTCTCTTGCCTTTGGGGATGTGTCATGAAAAAGGTTGCTTTGGCCGATGTCGTAGAGGTTGCTGCCTATGTTCTCCTCTAGAATTTTGATGGATTCCTGTCTCACATCGAGGTCTTTCATCCATTTGGAGTTTATTTTTGTGTATGGTGTGAGAGAGTGGTCAAGTTTCATTCTTTTGCATGTAGCTGTCCAATTTTCCCAGCACCATTTATTGAAGAGACTGTCTTTTTCCCACCGGATGTTTTTTCCTGCTTTATCAAATATTAGTTGCCCAAAGAGCCGAGGGTCCATTTCTGGGCTCTCTATTCTGTTCCATTGGTCTATGTGTCTGTTTTTGTGCCAGTACCATGCTGTCTTTGTGATCACAGCTTTGTAGTACAGCTCGAAATCCGGCATTGTGATGCCCCCAGCTTTGTTTTTCCTTTTCAACAGTTCCTTGGAGATTCGGGGCCTTTTCTGTTTCCATACAAATTTAAGGACTGTTTGTTCCAGTTCTTTGAAAAATGTCCTTGGTATTTTGATCGGGATAGCATTGAAAGTGTAGATTGCTCTGGGTAGCATGGACATTTTAACTATGTTAATTCTTCCAATCCATGAGCTTGGAATATCTTTCCATCTTTTTATGTCTTCCTCAATGTCTTTCAAGAGTGATTTATAGTTTCTAGAATATAGGTCCTTTACGTCTCTGGTTAAGTTAATTCCAAGGTAACGTATGGTTTTTGGTGCTATTGTAAATGGGATGGATTCCCTAATTTCTCTTTCTTCGTTCTCGTTATTCGTGTATAGAAATGCAACTGATTTCTGAGCATTGATTTTGTATCCCGCCACGTTACTGAATTGCTCTATAACTTCTAATAGTTTGGGAGTGGCTTCTTTTGGGTTTTCCATATAGAGTATCATGTCATCTGCGAAGAGAGACATTTTGACTTCTTCTTTGCCGATTTGAATACCTTTGATCCCTTTTTGTCGTCTGATTGCTGTTGCAAGGACTTCTAGTACTATGTTGAATAATAGTGGCGAGAGTAGGCATCCTTGTCGTGTTCCTGATCTTAAGGGAAAGGCTTCCAGCTTTTCCCCATTGAGAATAATATTTGCAGTAGGCTTTTCATAGATGGCTTTTATGAGATTGAGAAATGTACCTTCTATTCCTACACTCTGAAAGGTTTTAATCAGGAAAGGATGCTGTATTTTGTCAAATGCTTTTTCGGCATCGATTGAGGGGATCATATGGTTCCTGAGTCTTTTCTTGTTGATATGATGTATCACGCTGATTGATTTGCGAATATTGAACCACGCTTGCATCCCAGGTATGAATCCCACTTGGTCATGACGGATAATCCTTTTAATGAACTGTTGGATCTATTAGCAAGTATCTTGTTGAGGATTTTGGCGTCCATATTCATTAGGGAAATCGGTCTGTCATTCTCCTTTTTGAGGGGGTCTTTGCCTGGTTTGGGGATCAAGGTAATATTGGCCTCATAGAATGAGTTTGGTAGCTTTCCTTCTGTTTCTATTTTTTGAAATAGCTTTAGGAGAATAGGTATTATTTCTTCTTTGAATGTTTGGTAGAATTCCCCAGGAAAACCGTCCGGGCCTGGAGTTTTGTTATTTGGAAGGTTGTTTATCACTGACTCAATTTCTTCATAATTAATTGGCCTGTTTAAGGAATCAATTTCTTCCGGTTTCAATCTTGGTAGTTTATAGGTTTCCAGGAAGGATTCCATCTCTTCCAGATTGCTTAGTTTATTGGCATATAGCTGTTGATAAAAATTTCTAATAATCCTTCCAATTTCAATGGTGCTCGTCGTGACCTCTCCTTTTTCATTCATAATTTTAATAATCTGGGTCCTTTCTCTTTTCTTTTGGATAAGTCTTGCCAGTGGTCTGTCAATTTTATTGATTCTCTCAAAGAACCAGCTTCTAGTCCTGTTGATCTGCTCTACTGTACTTCTGGTTTCTGCTTGATTGATTTCAGCTCTAATTTTGGTCAACTGCTTCCTCGTGCGTGGATTAGGCCTGTCCCTCTGTTGCTGTTCCAGCTTCTTGAGGTGAGAATATAAAAACTGCATTTTAGATTTTTCTATTCTTTTGAGTGAGGCTTGGATGGCTATGTATTTCCCCCTTAGGACTGCCTTTGCAGTATCCCATAGGTTTTGGACTGTTGTATTTTCATTCTCATTGGTCTCCATAAATTGTTTAATTTGATTTTTGATTTCCTGGTTTATCGAGTCATTCCTGAGCAGGATGGTTCTTAGTCTCCAAGTGTTTGAGTTTCTTCCAAATTTTTCCTTGTGGTTGAGTTCCAATTTCAGAGCGTTGTGGTCTGAGAATATGCAGGGGATAATTTCAATCTTTTGGTATCGGTTGAGACCTGTTTTGTGTCCCAGAACATGGTCTATTCTTGAGAATGTTCCATGGGCATTAGAATAGAATGAGTATTCTTTGGTTCTGGGGTGTAGTGTTCTATATATATCTATGAGGTCCAACTCGTCGAGTATGGCATTCAAAGCCTTTGATTCTTTGCTTAGTTTTTGCCAGGGTGTTCTGTCTATTTCTGAGAGTGGAGTGTTGAGGTCCCCTACTATTAATGTATTTTTATTTATATGTCTCTTTATTCTGGTTAAGAGTTGGCTTGTGTATCTTGCTGCTCCCCTGTTGGGGGCATATATATTTATAATTGTCATATCCACTTGTTGAATACTTCCCTTAAGAATAATATAGTGCCCTTCTGCATCTCTAACTATAGTCTGTAGTTTAAAATCCAATTTATCTGATATGAGAATTGCTACCCCAGCTTTCTTTTGAGGTCCATTTGCGTGAAAGATGGTACTCCATCCCCTTACTCTCAGTCTGAATGCATCTTTGGGTTCGAAATGAGTCTCTTGTAGACAGCAAATGGATGGGTCATTTCTTTTTATCCAATCTGCAACCCTGTGGCGTTTTATGGGATGGTTCAAACCATTTACATTAAGACTGATTACTGAGAGATATGATTTTAATGTTGCCATGTTGCCAGTAAAGTCTTTGTTTGTATTGGCTGTGACTTTCTGTTCGTAGTAAGGAGGGCACGAATTGCATGGTGCACTGGGTGTTACACGCAACTAATGAATCATCGAACTTTACTTCAAAAACCAGGGATGTACTGTATGGTGACTAACATAATATAATAAAAAATCATTTAAAAAAAAGAACATATAGCTGAGAAACAACAGTGTGCAGGAACCATCTTAAAACGTACAATATCTTTGGTTAATGTGGAATCCCTATCGTAAGTGGTTGTGGCAACAGAACAAAAATGCCTCAAACTTATCTATAAGAAACAGCAGTGTACGGGAACCCACTTAGACCTAACATCATCATTCATGAATATGGAAGCATTCACTAAAGTTATTATGGAAGCCTGATGAAAGTGACAAACACTTATCTCTGAGACGCAACACTATATAGGGAAAGACCAATGAACACCATCTTTCACGAGTAAGGAAACCTTCACCATAGTGGTATAGAAACATGAAAATTGTGACACATTATTATATGAAATAGACAACAGTGTCTAGGAACCATCCTCCACCAAAGCATCCTCATGCATAGGTATCCCTTCTCAAAATCGGGTTTGGAGTCCTAGGGAAAAGTCCACACCATTTTTTCTAGGAAACAACGGTGTCAAGATAATATCCACCAGTAACATAATTGATTATGAAGAGGGAAGTATGACTCAAGGTGGTTGTGGAAGCATTAGGAAAGGTCTACGTACATATCTGTAAGAAAAAACAGTGTATAGGTACCGCCCTCAACTAACATCACCCTCACGATTCTACATCCCTTCAGATAACAGGGGATGAATGAATCACCAAAGCACCGCATACATATATCTAAGAAACAACAGTGTATGGGAAAGATCCCCTTACAACATACATGACCGTTCACGCATATGGAAACATGAACCAAGGTGGAGGTGGAATCTAGAGGAAAGGACCACATACCTATCCCTTGACAACACCACTTTACAGAATAGCACTAACAGTTAACATCATCTTTCACGAATATGGAAGCATTAATGAAAAGGGTCAGCAATCTCGAGGACTGTGCCCCACCCTTATTGGTAATAAACCACCGTGTACAGGAAAACACCTTGAGCTAACATCAGCTTCCTCAATGCTGATCCCTATTCCACATTGGCTGTGTAGGAATAGGGAAGGGTCCACATACTTATAGCTAAGAAACAACAGTGTCAGGATAATGCCCTTCACGTCACATCAGCCTTCCTGAAGATGGAAGCAGAAATCAAGCTGGTTATGGTGCCATTAGGTAAGGCCTCTGAACATATAGCTGAGAAACAACAGTGCCCAGGAACCATCTTACAACATACAGTATCTTTGGTTAATGTGGAATCCCTAAGTGTCTGTTCATATCTTCTGCCCATTTTTTGATTTATTTGTTTCTCACGTATTGAGTTTGAGAAGTTCTTTGTAGATCTTGGATACCAGTCCTTTATCTGTAGTGTCATTTGCAAATATATTCTCCCATTCCGTGGGCTGCCTCTTAGTTTTTTTGACTGTTTCCTTGGCTGTGCAGAAGCTTTTTATCTTGATGAAGTCCCACAAGTTCATTTTATCTTTTGCTTCTCTTGCCTTTGGAGATGTGTCATGCAAAATGTTGCTTTGGCCGATGTCGTAGAGGTTGCTGCCTATGTACTCCTCTAGAATTTTGATGGATTCCTGTCTCACATAGAGGTTTTTCATCCATTTGGAGTTTATTTTTTCTGTATGGTGTGAGAGAGTGGTCAAGTTTCATTCATTTGCATGGAGCTGTCCAATTTTCCCAGCACCATTTATTGAAGAGACTGTCTTTTTCCCACCGGATGTTTTTTCCTGCTTTATCAAATATTAGTTGCCCAAAGAGCCAAGGGTCCATTTCTGGGTTCTCTATTCTGTTCCATTGGTCTATGTGTCTGTTTTTGTGCCAGTACCATGCTGTCTTTGTGATCACAGCTTTGTAGTACAGCTCGAAATCCGGCATTGTGATGCCCCCAGCTTTGTTTTTCCTTTTCAACAGTTCCTTGGCGATTCGGGGCCTTTTCTGTTTCCATACAAATTTAAGGATTATTTGTTCCAGTTCTTTGAAAAATGTCCTCGGTATTTTGATCGGGATAGCATTGAAAGTGTAGATTGCTCTGGGTAGCATGGACATTTTAACGATGTTAATTCTTCTGATCCATGAGCATGGAATATTTTTCCATCTTTTTGTTTCTTCCTCAATGTCTTTCAAGAATGATTTATAGTTTCTAGAATATAGGTCCTTTACGTCTCTGGTTAAGTTAATTCCAAGGTAACATATGGTTTTTGGTGCTATTGTAAATGGGATGGATTCCCTAATTTCTCTTTCTTCGGTCTCGCTATTCGTGTACAGAAATGCAACTGATTTCTGAGCATTGATTTTGTATCGCGCCACGTTACTGAATTGCTCTATAAGTTCTAATAGTTTGGGAGTGGCTTCTTTTGGGTTTTCCATATAGAGTATCATGTCATCTGCGAAGAGACATTTTTACTTCTTCTTTGCCGATTTGAATACCTTTGTTCCCTTTTTGTTGTCTGATTGCTGTTGCAAGGACTTCTAGTACTATGTTGAATAATAGTGGCGAGAGTGGGCATCCTTGTCGTGTTCCTGATCTTAAGGGAAAGGCTTCCAGCTTTTCCCCATAGAGAATGATATTTGCTGTAGGCTTTTCATAGATGGTTTTTATGAGATTGAGAAATGTACCCTCTATCCCTACACTGTGAAGGGTTGTAATCAGGAAAGGATGCTGTATTTTGTCAAATGCTTTTCCTGCATCTATTGAGAGAATCATATGATTTTTGGCTTTTTCCTTCTGGATAAAATCTAGCAGCTGATTGATTTGCGAATGTTGAACCAGCCTTGCATCCCAAGGATGAATCCCACTTGGTCATGACGGATAATCCTTTTAATGTACTGTTGGATTCTGTTAGCCAGGATCTTGTTGAGAATTTTGGCGTCCATATTCATTAGGGAAATTGGTCTGTAATTCTCCTTTTTGATGGGGTCTTTGTCTGCTTTGGAAATCAATGTAATATTGGCCTCATAGAATGAGTTTGGTAGCTTTCCTTCTGTTTCTATTTTTTTAAATAGCTTTAGGAGAATAGGTATTATTTTTTCTTTGAATGTTTGGTAGAATTCCCCAGGAAAACCATC
>NW_024426452.1:16164-30208 GCF_017311325.1 Ursus maritimus | reverse complement strand
TTTTCAGCCTGCCTTCTGTGTTCTGGGGGAGGGGCCTGCTGCGCCGATACTCAGGCAACCCTGTTTGGGTAGAGTCTCCGTGTCCCCTGCGAGGGGGGATGGGGATGGGCACGCTGTGAGCCGGTATTTTCAGGCTTTTGTTCTCTGGCGGCTTTCCCTGGTGGTCGGCTATGCCTCTTCTGAGAGTCAGAGCAGCAGAGGCTGAATTGTCACAGAACAGAGGGATTGCGGCCCGTTCTCCACTGATGTTCTGGCCACTTTAACTCCGTTACTGTTGGTGCTGCTCAACCCTGCAGCGTCCCGGGATGTGCGCCCCACCCCCGGCATCCCAGCCCTTACTTCGAGGGCCAGCGTGTCTCTGTCCTTTGTGTTTCTAATGCCGCCAGCCGCCAGCCGCCCCCGTGCGCTCCCGGATCTCCGGGTCTCAGTCTATTTCCGGTGAGTACACCGGGATTCCAGAGTTCTCCGTGTCTCAGTCTATTTCCGGTGAGTACACCGGGATTCCAGAGTTCTCCGTGTCTCAGTCTATTTCCGGTGAGTACACCGGGATTCCAGAGTTCTCCGTGTCTCAGTCTATTTCCGGTGAGTACACCGGGATTCCAGAGTTCTCCGTGTCTCAGTCTATTTCCGGTGAGTACACCGGGATTCCAGAGTTCTCCGTGTCTCAGTCTATTTCCGGTGAGTACACCGGGATTCCAGAGTTCTCCGTGTCTCAGTCTATTTCCGGTGAGTACACCGGGATTCCAGAGTTCTCCGTGTCTCAGTCTATTTCCGGTGAGTACACCGGGATTCCAGAGTTCCGTGAGAAGCATGGTGGCACGCACTCCAGGCTCAGGGTCTCAGTCTGCTGTTTTGCAGGTGCCGTCTGCGAGTCTGCCCGCTCGCGCGCTCCGGGACCTCCCGGTCTCAGTCTGGATCCAGTGAGCACACCGGGATTCCGGAGTTCCGCGAGATGTCTGGTGGCATGAGCTCGTGGCTCACCAGTCTCAGTCTGCTCTCTCGCGGGTGCCGGTCCGTGAGCCCGCCCGCTCCCTCGTGCAGGTGGCTACCGCTTCCTAGCGCCCGAACGCTGCGGCTCTCTCCCCCTTCCGTTTATCTTCCGATATCTGTGCGCGGTTTCACGGCTCCCCGCTTCGTACCTCAATACTCAGCGCTGGAGATGTTCATTTGTAGAGATCCAGATGTATCTTCCTGTGTCTCAGGCTGCTTCCGTGATTGTTTAAGCTGGTCTGGTACCTATCCAGCTCGACTCAGGAGACCGGCTGAAAAAGGGGTCCCATACTCCTCCGCCATCTTAACTCCCACCTCAGCTATATGTTCTTATGCCTTACCTAATGGTACCATACCACCTTGATTCATGCTTCCATCTTTGGGAAGGCTGGTGTGACTTGAATGACATTATCCTGACACCGTTGTTCCTTAGCTATAAGTATGTGGACCATTCCCTAGGCCTACACACCCAATGTCGAATAGGGATCGGTATTGAGGAGGCTGATGTTAGTTGAAGGTGTTTTCCTGTACACGGTGGTTGATTACCAATAAGGATGTGGCACCGTCCTCGAGATTCCAGAACCTTTTCATTAATGCTTCCTTACTCGTGAAAGATGATGTTCATTGGTGTTTCCTTGTATAGTGCTGTGTCTCAGAGATCAGTGCTTGGCACATTCGACAGGCTTCCACGACCACTTTGGTCAATGCTTCCATATTCATGAATGATATTGTTAGGGCTAAGTGGGTTCCTGTACACTGTTGTTTCTTACAGATAATTTTATGGCATTTTCCTTACATTGCCACAACGACTTATGATAGCGATTCCACATTAACTAAAGATATTGTACATTGTAATATGGTTACTGTGCACTGTTGTTTCTCCGTTATATGTTCGTAGGCCTTACCTAATGGTACCATAACCACCTTGATTCATGCTTCCATCTTGAAGGCCGATGTGACTCGAAGGGCATTATCCTGACACCATTGTTTTGTAGCTAAAAGTATGTGGACCTTTCCCTAGGCCTACATGCCCAATGTTGAATAGGAATCACTATTGAGGAGGGTGATGTTATTTGAAGGTGTTTTCCTGTACACTGTGGTTTATCACATATAAGGATGGAGCCCAGTCCTCGATATTCCAGAACCGTTGATTAATGCTTCCATATACATGAAAGATGATGTTAATTGTTAATGCTATTCTGTAAAGTGATGTTTTCTAGGATCAGGTATGTGGTCCTTTCCTTCAGATTCCACATTCACCTTGGTTCATGTTTCCATATTCATATATGGTGATATTCGTTTTAAGGGGTTCTTTCCTGTACACTGTTTTTTCTTAGATATATGTATGCGGTCCTTTGGTGATTCATACACCCCCTATCTCCGAAGGGATGCAGAATCGTGAGGCTGATGTTAGTTGAGGGCGGTTCCTATACACTGTTGTTTCTTACAGATATGTACATAGACCTTTTCTAATGCTTCCACAACCACTTTGATTCATGCTTCCCTATTCATAATCGATGATGTTACTAGTGGACATTATCTTGACACTGTTGAGTCCTAGAGATAAGGGTTTGGACATTTCCTAGGACTACAAACCCAAATTTGAGAAGGATACCTATGCATGAGGGAGCTTTAGTTGAAGGACGGTTCCTAGACACTTGTCTATTACATATAAGAATGTGGCACAATGTTCATGTTTCCATACCAGTATGATGAACTCTTCCTTACTCGTGGAAGATGATGTTTGTTGGTCTTTCCTTGTATAGTGTTGTGTCTCAGAGATAAGTGTTGGGCACTTTTGTCAGGCTTCCACGACCACTTTGGTCAATGCTTCCATATTCATGAATGATGATGTTAGGGCTAAGTGGGTTCCCGTACACTGTGGTTTCCTACAGATAAGTCTATGGCGTTTTCGTTACGTTGCCACAAGTACTTACGATAGGGATTCCACATTAACCAAAGATATTGTACGTTGTAAGACGGTTCCTGTACACTGTTGTTTCTCAGCTATATGTTCATAGGCCTTACCTAATGGTACCATAACCACCTTCATTCATGCTTCCATCTTCAGGAAGGCTGATGTGACTTGAAGGGCATTATCCTGACACTGTTGTTTCTTACCTATATGCATGTGTACGCATGAGTAGGGGGGAGGGGCAGAGGGAGAGGGAGAGGCAGACTCCCCGCTGAGCAAAGAGGCCAAGGCAGGGCTCAATCCCAGGATGCCGGGATTGAGAGATCTGACTTCAGCTGAAGGCAGCCACTTAACCTTAACAGACTGAGCCACCCAGGTGCCCCGTGAGTAACATTCTGATCTTCAAGGACAGGAAGTTCAGAATGAGAATGAGAATTCTGGACAAACAGATCTTGCTTTTTTGTTTGTTTTGTTTTGTTTTAAATCCTTAACGTTCCTATAGCCTCGCCACATTGTTGAGTTACCCTCCCACAATCGCCTCTCCTTGTTCAACCCAATATACAAGCATTTAGGGTTTGCTCCTTCTCAGAATCTTCGTTTCCTCAGGAGGGCTTTATCATGTGACACTTGTAGGAAAATTTGTATGCTCCTTTTCCTGGTCATCTGTCTCATGTCAATGTCATCCTCAGGGTCAGCCACAAACCCTACGAGGATGGAGGTAAAGGTCGTGCCTTGGTGACATCTTCCTTTCCAGCATCTTTGAATTCTACCTCCTTCATGACCTTGTTCCTTCAGTGTGCTGCCCTGCTCTCAGCTATCATCCAAAAAATGCCACAAATATGGGCGATGCCTTTCCAAGCTAAACACACTCTTACCGTACGACCCAGCAATCCCACTCCTTGGTATTTATCAACGGCCCAAATGAGTTGAAAACTGACGTCTGCACAGAAACCTGCACACAGACGTTCACGGTAGCTTCATTCATAACTGCCTGACCTTGGAGGCAACCAAGAAGTCCCTCAGGAGGTGAATGGATATATAGGCTGGGGTACATCCAGGCCATGGAATGTTTTTCGGGAGAGCTGGAAAGAAATGATCGACCTATGGAACTATGGGTAGCCGTGGGGAGCCAGGTGGGGGAACTTTACATGTGTATTCCTGACTGAAAGAAGCCAATCTGAAATGGTGAACATAACTCACGGTTCCAACTAAATGTGACATTGTGGAGGAGGCAGAACTGAAATCAGTAGGCTGGAGAGCAGAGTACAAACTGCAGTGAACAGCGTCATGGCCAGACAGGCGTTTAGAGAGGGTTTCTCCCCCTCTTTGACTGGGTTTTAGGTCAAAGGAGTGCAGCCAAAATTGTAACCAAAGGAGGCATTATGCTCCCATAAAAATCTCCAGGACAAGGACTGCAAGCAACAGGAGTAGCTATTGGATGAGGCTCTAAAGGAAAAGGGTGGAGAGACTCAACCAGTTGGCATGAAAGTTGGCGATAAATTTCTTCTCCCAGAATATGGAGGCATTGAAGTAGTTGTAGATGACATGGATTGTGACATTCTCAGAAAAGATCAATAATAAGGAAATGATATCCAAACTAATGATAAGAAAGATGGAGGGAGGGAGGGAGGGAGGGAGGGAAGAAAAAAAAAAAAGATCTGTAGGCTGCCAGGGGTTTTGGCGGGGTTGGGGGTGTGTGGGGGGGATGATGAACAGGCAGAACACAGAGGATTTTTAAGGCAGTGGAACTACTGAGTGTGCTACTATGATGGTAAGATACCTTTGTCAAAACCCATAGAATGGACAACACCAAGAGTGAACCCTAGCGTAAACTCTGGACTCTGAATGGGTGATGATGATGCCTCAGTGTAGATTCATCCATTGTAATCAACACACCGGCTCTGGCACAGATGGGGGAGTGGGAAGCTCTGAGGGAGCACACCTGCGCCTCTGCATGTTGGGTGGTGGGGCGGGGAGCAGTGAGCGATGGCAGAGCAGGTGGCATATGGGTACCGTCCGTATTCACTAGTCATTTTTGCGGTGAACCCAAAATCGCTCTAAAAAAATAAAGCCCCACTAGACAGATGGACAGACACACACACACACACACACACACACACACACACACACACATATGCGAATGAAGGAGCAGACAGACAAGCAGACCTGATGTGGAGCTGCCAAGCACGCGGTCAAGAAAGAATTCTTGAGATGTTTCTGGTGCAACAAGGTGCTTTTATTATAGCATGGGGATGGGACCTGTGGGCAGAAAGCCGCTCTGGGACTGTGAAGCATTAACTGGTGATGCAGTTTCTAGTGAGTGGGGGTTAGGGCTAAGGTAAGTCTCTAAGGAATTTGTGCATGCTGAAAGCAAGGTCTCCAAGACCTTGCAGGGCTAGCTCTTGTCAAGGTAAGGTCAGTCCCTATTCTTTTAGCAAAGCGCGAGTCATGAGGCCCTTTAGATGTGTGTCAGTGGGCCACAGGTTGATAGAGGGGTGTTAGCATATCCTGGGCGTCTGTGGTTATGAGAGTGAAGTGACACTGACTACAACAAATCTTCATTGGTAAAACGCTTAAAAAAAATCCTTTAGAGAGTTGGGGTGTTACACCCTGTATGTGTCAGGGATTTATCGGCGGGCTGCAAGTTGTAAGGAGACCTCATTGTCGCTTCATTTCTCTTGCCTTTGCTCTCCTCATCAAGTCCAACACCGACATTCCAGTTGGACAGTCTAGGCCCCGCGGGGGGGAGGGCGGGGAAGGAGAGAGTCTCCTCTACCCTCTTGGGGGTCTCTGGCTGGCCCTAGGATGGCGACCGACACAAGAGATTCATGGGAGAAGGGCATACGATGGTTAGTGGGTGTTTACATGGATGGTGCAGGGGAGCCTTCACACGAGAATAAAGAGAAGGTATCAGCCAACTTGTGAAGAATGGAGAAGACAAAGGGGTTTGGGCAAGGGGTAGGCAGGCCAGTAGGCTGTGGTGAGAGACGTCCCTGGGAAGACAGGGGCTAGTTGAAGAGGGTTTATTGACGTGGATTGTTCAGACCCTAATTCTCCTGGTCCCCTCTGCTTGTCTCTGGTGATGAAGAATGTCTGTCTTCTTCCTGGTTCCAGGGCAGGTACGTTTCACATGGGAGTTCGATATCTTGCTCTCACAAAGAAAAGAAGGGTCAGAATATCCTTCTTGCAGCTGCTGTGTCTCCAGTGAGTTGAATTCAAAGTAAGTCATGTACCAAAGTGGCACCTTTTAGGGGTGACACATTCTAGTTTCCTTGAGGGCAGTCTGGGTAAGTGACTCACTGGTCCTTGTTCCTCAGGAATCTCTCCTCCCCTCTGTGGTTCCTGACAGCCAGCGATGTCTTGCTCCTGTTGTGCCTACCGTTCCTGACGGTCCTCCTCCGCAGCGGCAGTGTTCCTCAGCATGGGCTCCTTAGGCTAGGTGTTAAAATGTGAAGTGTCCCCCCACCCCCACCCCCACCCCCGCTGGCTGCAGTTCGACCCTGGGCCCTACAGAGTCTATTGTCGCTATGGTTTTTCTCTGTGTTTAATGACCTCTGGGTGATCAATTATGGACTTTCTGCTTATAAACACCAGACTTCATGTCCATTCGGAATTAGACATAAAACTGCCTAGCTGATTTTCTGACTCGGTAGCCTCGTGGACACCACCTATTCAAGGGGACCTAACCCTAAAATCTTGGTCTTTTTCCTTGCCTTGGCCATGCACCAGACCTCCCATCTGAACTGATTGTACCGCTGTTCACCTGGTGACCCTGATCCAACCTCTGGGAGCGTTTCCTCATTTTGTTTCTCTCTGAGCCACAAGCCCCCCCACACCCCCACACACAAATCCCCCAGGCCTCTGTGTGTCCTTTGTCATTTGGCCCTCTTTAGAGGGTGTTTCACAGAGCCTAGGTTTTTAATTTTGATGACTTCCCACCTCTCCGTTTCTTTTTCAGGGATCACGCCTCTGGTGTCAAGTCTTAAATTCTCTTTGCCTGGCCCTAGTTCCTCAATTTTTCTCTTAGAGTCACCCTGCTGCCTGCCCCCCAGGTGTGTTCCAGTTTTATGTTTCCCATGGCAGTGTGTGATCCATTTTGAGTTCACATTTGTCTGAGGGGTGAAGTGTGGCTGTTTAGGTCAAAGCTTGCTTGCTTGCTTTCCTTTTTCTTTAATTAAAACAATTTTGGGGGTTGACAAGTGGGGAGGAGGGTCAGAGAGAGAGAGAGAGAGAAGCAGACTCCCTGGTGAGCAGGGAGCCCCCAATGGGGGGGCTTGATCCCAGGACCCTTAGATCATGACCTGAGCCAAAGGCAGATGCTTAACCGACTGAGCCACTCGGGCGCCCCAGCTTTCTTGTTCCTTTGTCTGCCTGCCTGCCTGCCTGCATGTTTGGTCTGTGGATGTCTGATTACCATCCTCTAATGTCAGGGGAGGTGGGCCATCTTTCCTCCTTCAAGTGGCCTTTGAGCATTTGTCAAACTTCTATTGGGCTTGGGAGTATCTGTTTGGGTATCTGTTCGGTGCCATCGATCCACATGTCTCTTTGGCAACCTCACAGGGTCTCTGTTGTCACGTCTAGAAATAAGCATTAAACCAGGGGTGACTATATTTCCGAGTTTTGTTTTGTTTTCGTTTGTTTTGTTTGAAATCACCGTAGTGATTCTTTTTTTTTTTATGATTTTTTTATTATATTATGTTAGTCACCATACAGTACATCCCCGGTTTCGGATGTAAGGCTCGATGATTCATTAGTTGTGTATAACACCGAGTGCACCATGCAATACGTGCCCTCCTTACTACCCATCACCGGTCTATCCCATTCCCCCACCCCCCTCCCCTCTGAGGCCCTCAGTTTGTTTCTCATAGTCCATAGTCTCACCGTAGTGATTCTAATTCCTTTTGCCCATCCGCTTGTTTATGTAATCTCCACACCCATCCAGTGTGGTGCTGGAACTCACAACCCCTGCAGATCAAGAGTCGCAGTCGCGTGGTCCTCCGACTGACCGAGCCAGCCTGGTGCCCTGAAATATGTGTACTTGCAAAACAAATGTCAAGACGGCACCCACAAACTTTTTACCGCGAAACCGCCTTTGGATCGCCGCACTCTTGAGTTGAGGAAATACCAGTAAAGAACGTAGGTAGTTTAGCCCACTAAGGAAGAATCAACTTTAAAGGAAAACCTTCATTTCAAGTTTCTGATGTTTGGTCAGTTCTCTCAACTCAGTAGATGTCCAGCCTTCAGAGTTACGGTATTTGCTTGATTTCTCTCTTGTCCGCGTTTCCTCATTTACTTTCGCAGTGCTCAGGATGTATGGTGTACAGAGAACAGTTTTCATCCGTGTGTGTGTGTGTGTGTGTGTGTGTGTGTGTGTGTGTTCTGGGGGGGGGGATGTTGTGACTGTGGGATCAGGGATTCACACAGGTAAGAAGAAGGCAAAGAGAAAGGCTTGGAAAGGAAACCATTAAAAGCCCATGTTCAAATGGTGAAGGTGAATGTAATAAGAGTTCCCTTTAATCAAAGGAAGTCTTGCTGGAGGTTGCTTCTGCCCTCTCCTCCCTGGATAGGAGGGTGAGGTTTTTTAAAGGTCCCTACGGGGCACAGAAAGCAGTAAAGCGCCATAGCACCTGGCTAGGATGCTGCTCTGCTGCCCTCTAATGTCGCATCCTCTGCTACTGTGGATGTTTTCCTCTGACTACTTCCTGTTTACAGGTGTTTATCTTTTTTTTTTTCTTTCCATAATAAAGATTTTTATTTATTTGAGAAAGAGGGCGTGAGTGAGAGAGCACAAGCAGGGGGATCGGCAGAGGGAGGGAGAGAAGCAGACTCCCCACTGAGCAGGGAGCGTGATGGGGGGCTCTGTTCCAGGACCTTGGGGCTATGACCCGAGCCAAAGCCAGCACCAACCAACCGACTGCGACACCCAGGCGCCCCAACACAGGTGTATGTCTTGGATACTTAATGCTGCTCCGTGTCTGTGGTTTGTGTGTTTGTTTTTTATTTTTTTATTTTTTATTATTATTTTTTAAAGATTTTATTTATTTATGTGACAGAGAGACAGCCAGCGAGAGAGGGAACACAGCAGGGGAGTGGGAGAGGAAGAAGCAGGCTCCCAGCGGAGGAACCCGATGTGGGACTCTATCCCAGAGCGGAAGGCAGACGCTCAACGACTGCGCTACCCAGGTGCCCCTGTGTGTTTGTTTTTTAAAGCTTTCTAATTTTAAGTAATCTCTACGCCCATGCAGTGTGGTGCTGGAACTCACGGCCCCTGCAGATCAAGAGTCACACTGTCCTCTGATGGAGCCAGTCAGGTACTTGAAAGACGAAAAAAGGAAGAAAAAAAAAAAAAAACAACTTTTTTTCCTTTACACGCCAGAGGAAGTGCTACGCCTGGTTTTTCTTTTCTCCTTAATATCATGGAACATTTCATCATCAATTATTTACCTCTTCTCAAGCACCACCCACCCTCCCTTCCTCTCTTCCCCCCCACCCTGTGTCCTAGTGTTGGAATGCGCGGATGTCCCGGAGCTGGATTTGTTTAGTGAATGGCTATTTTAACTCCCTTCCTCCCCATTCCGCGCCTCCCCCCCCCGCCCCCCCCACCGTGTGTTTCCGGGTTATGGTCACAGATGCTGAAACCGATATTGATTGATTGATTTGACAGAGAGAGACAGCCAGTGAGAGATGGAGGGAACACAAGCAGGGGGAGTGGGAGAGGAAGAAGCAGGCTCCCATTGGAGAAGCCCGATGTGGGGCTCTATCCCAGAACACCTGGATCATGCCCTGAGCCGAAGGCAGACGCTCAACGACTGAGCCACCCAGGCGGTTTCGGGGGAAACCGATATTCTTATCGCCACACCTGCCTTTGCACGGATGTTCCCCCATGCCTGTTTGTTGTCCTTGGATGTCATCGTGGTACACGCAGAGAGGGATTCAGTGTGCACCTTTCTGGGGGCGTGTGTCAATCACCCCCTTTCTGTCTTTCTGAGCTTTCTTTGTATGCTTGAGAGAGACTTCCTCCCCTTGAAATGATAGAAGAAAAATGGTTCAACCGTTGTTGTTCTAGGAGTACTCACACGGTCTCTGTTTTCCGTTCCCTGCCTGCCCCCCGAAATTTGTCTTAAGTCCTCCCAGAGGCCCAGGGCACCGCCCGTGTGCCGCTGTGGGAAGCCCGCGTAATGCCGGCCGGGCCTCTGGGGCCTGCCGGTGTCTGCGGGGAATTTTATTTTATTTTTTTAAGATTTTATTTATTTATTTGACAGAGAGAGAGAGACAGACAGACAGCGAGAGAGGGAACACAAGCAGGGGGAGCGGGAGAGGGAGAAGTAGGCTTCCCGGTGAGCAGGGAGCCCGACGGGGAGCTGGAAACCAGGACCCTGGGATCGTGACCCGAGCTGAAGGCAGACGCTTAGCGAGTGAGCCACCCACGCGTGCCCCTTTGGGGAATTTTCCGCCCACGTCCGCTTCCGGCGGGGGCGTGCGTGCGCGTGCTTACGTGCATGTCCCATGGCCAGCTGACCTCCTTTCCTGCAGGAGCGGCCCAGACACGTTTTCCCAGTCTGCCCTGGGGTGCTGCAGTCACGCCGCGCCGGTCAGGTCAGGGACTCCCAAGGCCGACGCCCTGGGTCCACTCGCCCCACACCCTCCGCCCGCTCCTCCGAAGTGGGGCCGCGACAAGATCGGGTGGCCGGGCGGCCGGCTGTGCGCCTTCTTGGCCCGCAATCTGGATGTGTCTCAGTGTCCTTTGCGCCGGTTGTCGGGCGCCACCTGGCGGCCGCTTTTATATAGCGTCACCCTGCCAGAGCGTCGCCGATGTCAGTAAGGGATGGCATTTGGCTGCGGTCCCCAAGCCGGAGTTCCAGGAAGCCGGTGACACTAGCGTGATTGTCCCGCTCTCTCTGGGGTGTCGGCGCGCGATCGGCTCGCGGGAGATTGAACCTCCAGGCTTGTGAGGGGGTGACGCCGCCACCGCCTCGCTCCCTGAGAAGGGTGTGGGGGTCGCCTGGACGGGTCGACCAGCACCCACCGGTGTCCCCTCCTCGGCCCGTGGGGGAATGGGAGCGGGTGTGTCCGGCGCCCGGACGCCATCCGGCCGGTGGCTCCGGTCGGTCGTCGGGCCTTCCGTGTCGCGCGGTTTTCTCCCGTGTCGCGCTCGAGCCTTGAGAGGAAGCCCGTGGATGGCGTGACGGGCCCGGCCACGGGGCACGCGTGGGGTTCCGGTCGTCTGACCCGATTTTCTTACCAAGCTTTCCGAGGCCCGCTGCGGAGGTGGGGACCGGAGGGGACCGGACCGGAACGGACCGGACCGGATCGGGTCGCGAGGGGAGGCACGGATATGGCGCCCCAGGGGCCCGGCCGCGATTCCCATTGCGGTCCGGCCGTCGGGGACGCCTCCGTGGTATCGCCCCCTCCCCCCCCAGTCCCAACTGGGAGTCGGGGACCGGCATGGGACCGGCATGGGACAGGCGTGGGGCCGTCCTGAGGGCCGGGGAGCAGGGCGTCCACAGGTGCCTCCGCAGGACTTTGGTGATTTTTCTAAGTCCTGACGTGGGGACGACAGGCGGACTGGGGGAGGGCCTACCCGGCCCGCTCCACCTCCCGCGAGTCCCCCGTCGGTCCCGGCTGCCGCCACGCTCCCGGGGTCGACCAGATGGCCCTGGGGGCTCCAGGGGCCGGGGCTGATGGAACGGTGCTTGGGGCCGGTGGCCTGGCTACGGTCCCAGGAGGTCCCGGTGACTTGTGTCTAGGCCCCGGCAGTCGGCGTGGTGATTTTGTCACCTGAAATGAGCACTTTTTGTTGCCAGGTAGGTGCTGACACGCTGTGCTTTGGCGACTGTCGCCTTAGAGATGGGGACCTCTGGGCGTGTGCGGGGCGGGGGGAACCTCTGGGCTTGACCATGGTGCCAAGCCCGGCTGTGCCCTCGCTTACTTGAGCCGTCCGCGTGGGCCTGTGCGCCGGCTCGGGTGCCTCCAGATGGTCCAGGCCGTGGTGCCGCCTCCGGTCTCCAGCACCCGAGGGCGGTGTGGGCAGGCGGCGTGGGTGCTTTACCCCGTGCGCTCCCCACTGCGGGCACCTGGCTGCGGTCGTGACAACCCTTGTCCCGCAAGGCTCCGTGCCACGTGTCAGGCGTCCTCCTTCCTTGGGTTGTCCGGCTGCTCTCGCCCTGGGGTCGAGGGGTGCTGGCGAGGCTGAAAGCAGGTCCCTCTGGTTGCTGTCCTCGCCGGGCTTTCCCCCCCTCGGGACCTCCCTGGGCACATTCTGCCGATCGATGTGGTGATCTCGCGCTCTCCCGGGCCGGGCCTAAGCCGCGTCAGACGAGGGACGGACATTCATGGCGAATGGGACCGCTCTTCTCGTTCTGCCCGCGGGCCCTTCGCGCTCCTCCTCCTCCTCCGCCTGCTGTGGCGGTGCGGGGAGGGCGCGGGGGGGGGTGTGGACTCCGGCCCGACCCCGCCCTCCCACGTTCGGCCTCCCGGTGTCCGTGGGACCGGGGTCCTCTGACGCAGCGGACACTCTCGCTTGCCTTTCTTGGCTTCGTGTGGTGAGCGGCTCTCCCTGCCATGGGGAGGGCCGTCCCGACGCCGCGCTGCTCACCGCCTGGGCGTGCTGAGCGCGTTGCGCCTGGCCCTCCGTGGTGCCCCTGGAGCGCTCCAGGTTGTCTCAGGTGCCCGAGGCCGAGCGGTGGCGTCGTTTCCTGTTCCCAGCGACCCCCTCGGGCCACCGCTGTTGGTGGCGTAGTCCGAGGAGCGGGTGGTGGAGTCGGTAAGGGAGGACCACCTGCCCCCCCCATGGGGATGCGGGCGCCTCGTCGTCCCCCTGGCGCATGCCGTGCTGGGGGGGCCTGGACGTGGCGGGGTGTGTGAGCGATCGCGGCGGGCCGAGCCAGGCGTGAGCGCTCAGGATTGCCCTGTGCCTGCCCCTTGCCGCAGACCTACCCCCGCCCCCCGAGCCCTTGGCGGCCTTTGGAGAGCCGTTTAGCGGGGCCCGGTCGGGGGACGAATGGGTGGGGGCGATGCGCCCTCGGTGAGAAAGCCTTCTCTAGCGATCCGAGAGGGTGCCTTGGGGTACCGGAACCCCCCAGCTGCCGCCCCTCCTCTGCGCGTAGTGGCCACCGATGCGGGGTGAGTACCATTGCGGGGTGAGTACCTTTGCGTGTTGGGCAGAGCCCCCTCTCCGCAAGGGGTCTGCTGGCCCCGCGGTGGGGTGGGGCCGAGCGCCGCTCTTTGCCTACCGCGGCCTGCGCCTCCCCCCTCCGAGTCGGGGGAGGATCCCGCCAGGCCTGGCCTGCGTCCGGCACACGGTGCGCATGCGGCCTCTCCCTCGTGGTGCAGTGTCTCCCTCCTGGTGGGGAGCCCCCGCGCCTCCCGCTTCCCCCTGCCGCGCGAGCGGCTGTGTCCCGCCCGCTCCCCACCCGAGTTGCTGCCGGGGGTGGCGTGCGGGCACGGGTCGGGCAGCTCTCGCCTGGGGGTTGCTTCCCCTGGGTCGTGACTCCGGGACGGACCAGACGGATGGAGGTTCAGATGGGCCCCTGTGGTGGGGGTCACGTGGGGTTCGGGACCCAGCCATGGTGGGGCCTGGTTCTTGAGGAGGCCCGCCAAGGGTGCTGAGGCTGCCGGCGTCCCGGCTAGTGGCGGTGGGATTCCGTGCAACGTTTACCCAGTGGCCCGGTTCGCGTCTTCGTTGGTGTGCGCCCTTCCCCCGAAACGCTCCCCCCACGTGCTCTGGGCCCTCGCCCGCTGTGCGCCCCCTCCCCAACGCCACTGACCCACCCCCTTCTGTGCCCACCTTCGACCAGATGGCTGAAGGCACGTCTGCCCTCGATCCGCCCTCTTGGGACGCGAACCTCGCCGCTGTTGGGTGTTGTCCCTCCCCGCCGCTACGGCTTTGGGGGTGGTCGTCCCGGCGAAGTGCTCCGGCCCTCGTGAGGAGGAGGGCCTCTGGTGGCGAGGGGTGCAGGGGGGTTGGCGTTGCGCGCTGCGAGCGTTCTGGGGCCGGTCGTGACGGTGGCGTGGTGGTTGTGGGAGCCGAGAGGTTGCCAGGAGCCGCCGGGGCGGGTCGGCATCCTCGGGTGCCACGGGACGCCCTTGTGCCGGAGGCCTCGGGCGTGGGACCCCTGTGCCCCGGTGGCCGACCTCGGG
>NW_024426452.1:3664-11164 GCF_017311325.1 Ursus maritimus | reverse complement strand
CAGTTGACCCTCCAGCTGAAGGCCACTGCTGGAGTGAGCCCGGGGTACACCGGTAGAAACCACGTGGCCACCCAAGGCAAGCACCAGGAAATGATAAAGAGATGTTGTTTCAAGCCATTGCGGTGTTAGGGTGATACACCCTGAGGATCAGATCGCTGCACAGCGGCAATAGATACGGCGCGCGCGCGCGCGCACACACACACACACACACACACACACACACACCGCCCCCCACGCACCCCGAACAGAAGTTGGAATTCACCTGAATGTCAAACAACAGCGGAATGGTGAAGTACATGATGCTCTAGTCACATGATAGAATAGAACGCAGATAGGACGCATTAGGATTGCGTAGACGGTTTGGAGGCACGGGATCGTGCAATGTGTTGTGTTGTGTTGTGTTGTGATACTTTGTGAAAAGCGGTATGAGATATTGGACGGACAATGGGCTCTCTCTTAGGAGAAGACACCAAATCATTTCAAAGGCTATGGATGGGGAAACCAGTTCTTCGATCTTTTCACTTCTGTTTCTCCCCCTACTCTGTTCTTTAGGATGATACTTCGGCCTCCTCCCCTTTCTCCAAGCCAACGACCATACATGCTTTTTTAACACATCGGGTCCTAAACGGAAGCAGAACTTTGGCTACTGGTCTTGGGAACGATTATTTTATTTCCTAGATTTATACCGATCTGCCCAACTTTCGCCTCTCATGGCTCTTCTCTCTCTGCGGGACAAGGGGAGAACACGGGTCTTACGATGAAAGAAGCCCACTTGGGAGGGACTGTCACTTGTGGAAAATGAAATCCGGGCAAAGTAGTGAAAGCAGGATCGATAAAGAATATGTTACAGGTTAAAGATATTCCGGTTTGATTTTTTTCCCCCCAAAGCAAGCAAGCACTTGTTCGTTCATTTTTTAAAAGATTTTATTTATTTGAGAGAGAGAGAGAGAGAGAGAGCGCGCGGGAGAGCACAGCACGAGCTGGGTGAGGGGCAGAAGGAGAAGCAGGCTGTCCGCTGAGCAGGGAGCCCGATGCGGGGCTCAATCCCAGGATTCCGGGATCATGACCTGAGCCTAGGGCAGACACGCTCAACCGATTGAGCCACCCAGGCACCCCATCATTTATTCTTTGTTAAAGATTTTATGTTTATGTAATCTCTACAACGCACGTGAGGCTCGAACTCACCACCTCGAGATCAAGAGTCACACGCTCTACCGACCAAGCCAGCCAGGCGCCCCGATGCCATGTTTTAAATCTCTTTGCTTGCTTGCCTGCCTGCCTACCTACCTACCTACCTATCTCTACATCCAACTGAAACTTTAAATCCATGAGGTGGGAGCTTCAGCTATCTGGTTGTTGCTGTATCCTGAACATAGAAGGACGTTTGCCATAGAATAGCACTTTCAATAAATCATCTGTTAAGTGAATACTGATCAAAGAAATTGTCAACTTTTAACATTTGTGGGCCCTGCTCCCGGGCCTTCACATTTACCCAGGTCCAAATGACTCCACAAAACCTCAACACGTGGGCTCTATTTCCGCGCTGAGCACACATTGCATGTTTGCTTCAATTAAAAAAAAAAAAAATCAAGGGGTGCCTGGCTGCTGGCTGGCTCCGTCCTCCGTCGGGACTCGGGATTGTGAGTTTGAGCCCTATGTTGGGTGTAGAGATTACATAAACATAAAATCTTTAAAAAAGTTTTTTCAATCAAGCCCTAAAAAGGAGGTTTCCAAACATAAAGATGAGAAAACAAAAGAAAACCTCCCTGGCTCCCATAAGATCAGAGTCACACAGCCTTGCACACACTAAAAACAGAAAATAAACTCCGTGACTTTCTGCAGTGTCCTTCATCAGGATGACATGTAACTCTTTATGGAAAACACACACACACCACACATCAGTGAGATCATATGATAATTTTCTTTCTCTGATTGACTTATTCCACTTAGCATAATACCCTCTAGTTCCATCCATGTCATTGCAAATGGCAAGATTTCTTTTTTTTTAGGATGGCTGAGTAGTATTTCATGATAGATAGATGACAGATAGATAGATAGATAGATACATATAGCTAGATACAGATGTATAGCTAGATACAGATAGATATAGATAGATACAGATCTATCTATCTATCTCTCTATCCATCCTCCACATCTGCTTTATCCATTCATCTGTCAATGGACATCTGGGCTCTTTCCATAGTTTGGCTATTGTGGACATTGCTGCTATAAACGTTGGGGTGCAGGCACCCCTTCGGATCACTACATTTGTATTTTTGGGGTAAATACCCAGTACTGCAATTGCTGAGTCGTAGGGTAGCTCTAGTTTCAAATTTTTGAGGAACCTCCACACTGTTTTCCAGAGTGGCTGCCCCAGCCTGCATTCCCACCAACACTGTAAGAGAGTTTCCCTTTCTCCACATCCTCGCCAACATCTGTCCTTTCCTGACTTGTTAATTGTAGCCATTCTGACTGCTGTGAGGTGGTATCTCATTGTGGTGTTGATTTGTATTTCCTTGATGCTGGGTGACGTGGAGACTTTTTTCATGGGTCTGTTGGCCATTTGGACGTCGTCTTTGGAGAAATGTCTGCTCTTGTCTTCTGCCCATTTCTTGATTGGATAATTGGTTCTTTGGATGTTGAGTTTGATACATTCTATAGAGATCCTTTTTTTTAAGATTTTATTTATTTATTTGACAGAGAGAGAAACAGCCAGCGAGAGAGGGAACACAAGCAGGGGGAGTGGGAGAGGAAGAAGCAGGCTCACAGTGGAGGAGCCCGATGTGGGGCTCGATCCCAGGACTCTGGGATCCCGCCCTGAGCCGAAGGCAGATGCTTAACGCTTAACGACTGAGCCACCCAGGCGCCCCTCTATAGACATACTTAATCTGATTTGTCATTTGCAAATATCTTCTCCCATTCTGTCTGTTGTCTTTTGGTTTTGTCAACTGTTTCCTTCGCTGGGCAAAAACTTGTTATCTTGATGAAGTCCCAATAGTTCATGTTTGCCTTTCTTTCCCTTGCCTGTGGAGATGTGTCTAGCAAGAAGTTGCTGCAGCCGAGGTCACAGAAGTTGCTGCCTGTGTTCTCCTCTAGGATTTGGAAGGATTCCTATCTCCCATTTAGGTCTTTCATCCATGTTGAGTCTGTTTTTTGTGTTTGGTGTCAGGAAATGGTCCAGTTTCATTCTTCTGCATGTGGCTGTCCAATTTTCCCCACACCATCTGTTGAAGAGCCTGTCTCCCCCATTGGATTTTTCCTGCTTTGTTGAAGATTAGTCGAGTATAGAGTTGAGGGTCCATCTCTGGGTTCTCTATTCTGTTCCATTGGTCTGTGTGTCTGTTTTTGTGTCAGTACCACACTGTCTTGATGATTACAGCTTTGTCATAGAGCTTGAGGTCCGGAATTGTGATGCCACCAGTTTTGGTTTTCTTTTTCAACATTCCTTTGGCTATTCAGGGTCTTTTCTGGTTCCATACAATATCCGTGTCCATTTTTGACTCTTGTGTCATTTACAGTTACCGTTCTGATGCTCTTGCAAAATATCGTTCAGCTTCAAGAAGATTCACAAAAAGGACCTTTGACAAATACAGGTTTCTGGTAACCTTCAGATCCTAAAATTAAACTATGAATTTCCAGAACATATGAAAAAGCTGCATTTAAACAGAACAAAAAGTAATAACATGGAACTGAATGAATTCAGGAAAATGATGACTGGGTTTTCTTGTTTGTTTTTTAAGAAAAAAAGATGAGCGTTTTTAATGACTCTGGTTCAAAACATTGTTGGTCCCCCTCCCCCAGTGTTTGCTCTTCCACGGTCAAGGAAACTTTTTCTCTTAAGATATCTACAGGGGCGCCTGGGTGGCTCAGTCAGTCGAGTGTCTGCCTTTGGCTCTGGTCCCGATCCCAGGGTCCTGGGATGGAGCCCCATGTCTTCTTCCGGCTCCCTGCTCAGTGGGGAGCCTGCTTCTCCCTCTCCTCCCTGCTCATGCTCTCTCTCTCACTATCTGTCTGTTGGTCTCTTAAATAAATAAATAAATAAAATCTTTAAAAAACAGATAGCTACATCTTACAGAAATTTGATAAAAATATTCTTTTTTTTTAAAGATTTTATTTATTTATTCAACAGAGAGAGAGACAGCCAGCTAGAGAGGGAACACAAGCCGGGGGAGTGGGAGAGGAAGAAGCAGGCTCATAGCGGAGGAGCCCGATGTGGGGCTCGATCCCATAACGCCGGGATCACACCCTGAGCCGAAGGCAGACGCTTTAACCGCTGTGCCACCCAGGCGCCCCGGTAAAAACATTCTTTTATAAACAAATTCAAATACTTATCTTTTCTCCATACCTGTAACCCTCCAGGATTCTTTTAGGGCAATTATAAAATATTTTTATTTCTTTTATGGCAATTGTAAATTATTTGCCTGAGTTCAGTGGGAATCTCTGTTCCTTTTAACAAGATACCATTGGAAACTTTGGTTCTATTACCAAAGCTTTGACTGGAATGGCTTTTTTTTTTCCAGATTTTATTTTTTGAGTAATCTCTACATACACCCAATGTGCGGCTCGAACTCAACCACTCTGAGATCAAGAGTCATGCTCTCGGGCGCCTAGGTGGCTCAGTTGTTAAGCGTCTGCCTTCAGCTTTGGTCATGATCCCAGGGTCCTGGTATGGGGTCCCGCATTGGAGCTCCCTGCTCAGCGGAAGCCTGCATCTCCCTCTCCTACTCCCCCTACTTGTGTTCCCCCTCTCGCTCTCTCTCTCTCTCTGTCAAATAAATAAAACCTTTAAAAAAATGAAGGGAAAGAGAGAGAGAGAGAGAGAGAGAGAGAGAGTCGTGCTCTCTACCGACTGAGCCAGCCAGGTGCCCCTGGAAAGTCATCTTTCAGAGACACAAAGCATAGACTCAGATATGATGAGACAGCTTTAAGAAAGTCAGATCGATTTTATGGAGCCAATAAAGCCCCTTGGAAATGTTGGCCTGATACCTTACTTACAGTGTTCTCCTCAGTCTTACCAGGTGAGTAAAGAATGCCACCTCCTGACAGATGCAGGAACTTCAGGAAATTTGGAGGACCTCAAGATGAGAGAAATTGACCTCAACCTACAGGTCTTGCAGACAAATCCGATGGGAAATACTTGGCTTGGCTCTTGGCTTTAAAAAGGCAGTTAAAGGTTCAATCTAAAATTCCTTATAAAAAGCTACATCAAAGCAGATTTAAAAGAGGAAAGAAAGAAAGAAAGAAAGAAAGAAAGAAAGAAAGAAAGAGAGAGAAAGAAAGAAAGAAAGAAGGAAAGGAAAGAAAGAAAGAAAGAAAGAAAGAAAGAAAGAAAGAAAGAGAAAGAAAGAAAAAGAAAGAACCTTATATATGATTTGGTCAATTGCTATTTTTGCTGTGCTTACGTAGATGATTAGGCCATGTTTGTTAAAAACTGGGCTTGTTTTACAAACAAATTAATCTTCATTTGGCTATCTTTGACAGGAATGAAGGTGACTTTAGGGAGAAAGACTGTATTTCAATAACACACTTTTGTAGGTGTTAGGTGCTAGTTCTGATGAATTATCTTTGAACATATGTTGTTTGCCTATAAACCTGGACTGGATCCTGAATCCTTCGGGTTTCCTTGAGTCTCTGACTCTTCAAACTAAGGTTTCCAACATTCTCCCTTTCTCTTACCTTATAATCATTAAGAACTGAAACTGCCCTTTTTCCTGAAGTCTGGCAAGTGAAAGCTGGTCAACTTGAAATAAATTTCAGGGAAACGGTGACAATAGCTCGTACATAGACAATCTTTGTGCCTGTTGCTCTATGGGCCACTCAAAATGAGACATTTGAACTACACACCAGACAAATTTGTCAGATTGCCCCTGCCCACCCTCACTCTATCTGAGGATGCTTCAAGCCTGACATCCTAGAGACCTTCTCACTGGCAGTACTCTGGACACACTGGGTTTATCCCTTGTTCCAACCGTTAACCAGTGTTTTCCTTTTGTTTCCATAGAAATGCCTCTTATGAACTACCGGATTGCTTGCTGAATGGGGCCGAGTCTGTGATAGTTAACTCTGCTTGCGGCACCTCTAAACTCCTGTTTGGAAATAAGACCCCATATAAATAGGGGCACCTTGCTGGCTCAGTCAGTAGAACATGCGACTCTTGATCTCGGGGTTGTGACTTTGAGCCCCACGTTGGGTGTAGAGATTACTTAATAAAGATATGTAAAGGGGAAAAAAAAGAACCTGTGTACCCATAGAGGTAAAACCAAACACTAAGCTACTTGGCTACAAGAAGCCCTTAACCACCACGACCTTTGCCCCCCCCCCCCCCCCGTCCTGGGGAGGGGCTCAGACTAATTTACCGGTCTGTACTCTCCGAGGCCCACGAGGCCCGCCGGATCAGATCAATCTGAGACAGAATGAGACAGTTGGGTCATGCTATGCTGTTACTATTCCATAGAGTATACTTGGGGATAAAATCAATGAAACCATGTAGAAAAATATCCAAGTTCTCAGATAAGGAACTATCTCTGAGACCCCCTCCAATAACACAAGGGACCAAAAGTTGCGACCTGCACTGTATCAGACCCTTCCATTCCAAAGCCTCTACTGCACCTTACTTCAGCTTGAGGCAGTGACAGAAGGCAGGCCTCTGTCCATGTTTCATAGAAATGGAATGAAGGACTGACGCCCAAGATGAGGTGAACTCTTTGGACATCCTCTTTCCCCTTTTTCCCCTTACCCTCCTCCCTCCCTCCCTCCCTCCCTTTCTTCCCAGAAGTTTGCAAGCTGCAGCCTAAGGGTTGGGGAAGTTTGGGAAAGCCATTCAGTGGAGAGAAGCCCCAGGCTCTGACTTTAACAGAAAGCTTTCTGCATTTGAATGATACGATTGAATGAGGCCCATTAGAATGGATCACCCTGACCCTCCCTTCAGCTGCTCCCCCATCCCCGCCCCCCCAGCTGACGTTGTCCGGTCGAATTGGGAACCATAGGCTGCGGGGAGGGTGGGGAGGGGGGGAAGCGGGGATTTGCTGTTCGTCCTAAGTGGTGAACTAGGCCCCTGGTCCAAGGAAAAAATCATGCACGGGTACAGATGAGTTGGTGTCTCAAGGCCAAGTGGTCAAAGTGCTGGCAAGATTTCTGTGGATGTGGGGAGATTTGTTCTGGGACCACCCTCCCATATGTGTCTCTGGCTGAGAAGAGGGCAGGGGAGCCCTGTAGGTGGGTGGGGGTGAGGGGGGGCGGGACCCAGATCTGGAGCTCAGACTGGATTATAGATGCCTCCTGCCCCGGTGGGGAGGTGGCTGAGGGCTGAGGGCTGAGAGCTGAGAGCTGAGGGTGATGGGGCCTGCTCACGCTGATTCCTGCAACTCGGTTCCTTTTGGGAACCTTCTGTTGTTTCTGCCGAGGTGCCTGGGTGCTGCAATAACCAAAGCTAGACTCCTCTCCTTGCCTAGTTCTTAAAAGGTCTGATTCTCCTTTTTTCTTGGTAAAGGGACTGAGCTG
>NW_024426452.1:0-761 GCF_017311325.1 Ursus maritimus | reverse complement strand
ATCTGGGTCCTTTCTCTTTTCTTTTGGATAAGTCTTGCCAGTGGTCTGTCAATTTTACTGATTCTCTCAAAGAACCAGCTTCTAGTCCTGTTGATCTGCTTTACTGTACTTCTGGTTTCTAATTCATTGATTTCTGCTCTAATCTTGGTCAACTGCTTCCTCGTGAGTGGATTAGGCCTGTCCCTCTGTTGCTGTTCCAGCTTCTTGAGGTGAGAATATAAGAACTGCATTTTAGATTTTTCTATTCTTTTGAGTGAGGCTTGGATGGCTATGTATTTCCCCCTTAGGACTGTCTTTGCAGTATCCCATAGGGTTTGGACCATTGTGTTTTCATTCTCGTTGGTCTCCATAAAGTGTTTAAATTGATTTTTCATTTCCTGGTTTATCGAGTCATTCCTGAGCAGGATGGTTCTTAGTCTCCAAGTGTTTGAGTTTCTTCCAAATTTTTCCTTGTGGTTGAGTTCCAATTTCAGAGTGTTGTGGTCTGAGAATATGCAGGGGATAATTTCAGTCTTTTGGTATCAGTTGAGACCTGTTTTGTGATCCAGAACATGGTCTATTCTTGATAATTTTCCATGGGCATTAGAATAGAATGAGTATTCTTTGGTTCTGGGGTTGTAGTGTTCTATATATATCTATGAGGTCCAACTCGTCGAGTATGTCATTCAAAGCCTTTGATTCGTTGCTTAGTTTTTGCAAGGGTGTTCTGTCTATTTCTGCTAGTGTGGTGTTGAGGTCCCCTACTATTAATGTATTTTTAT
>NW_024426451.1:0-1017 GCF_017311325.1 Ursus maritimus | reverse complement strand
GTACCTTCTCCCTCCTTTTACAAAGAACCACACCTACAAAATAGAAGGCAATCGAAAGTTCCAGTTGACTTGAGGCTTTGTTTCCTTTTCTTTAGAGGTTAGGCTTTGACTCCAACAATGGCATAAGTTCAATACAGCTTGAGAAACTTCTATATATTATGGGATATGTCATTAAACAAAGCTAAAAAGTGTATTTATGAATGTGTTTCAAGGATCCCACCAAAAGAGCCTCTTTGCCAGATGCTGACTAGAGTTTTATGATTCTGCCAAAGTCAGTGTTCACTTGATTATTTCCATGGTACAAGTGGTGAGGCGCTCACCAGCTCTTGAGGCAGTAAATCCCATTTCTGGGAAGCATCAGCTGAAAGAATATTCTCTCTTACAGTAGGAAGCCCAGATAGCCTGAGCTCTGGAAGTTTCCTTCCACCAGAGTAGAGACAAACTTCTCTCTGAATTGGTGGGCAGTTTTCTCTAGGGCATATCCTATTTTAATTTAATTTAATTTAATTTTTTTAATGAGGGCATATCCTTCCAAGTTTCTGCTTTATGCATGGGTTTCTTTTCCAACTCCATGCTCCTTCCTCTCTGGGATCCAAGATCTTAAATTCCATCCTTGTCTCGTTGTTAAAGCCGTTGGTCATTAGGTCTGATTTCCGGGTCTAATAACAGTCTTCTTCCTCATCCCGTCTTAATCCCATCTGAGCTAGCATTTTTTTCTCCTTCATTTCTGTCCCATGGAGACTTTCCTTTCCACCTGTTGGTCTTTTTGCTATCTTCTGATGTCACTCGAAAGGTCTTATTCCTTTTCCACACAACAGTTATTTGTATATTTGCAGATAGTTATGTCATTCTACTTCCCTTTCATGGATGTAACATTCACAATTGCTTGGTATAAACAGACTGTGGTCTGTGTTCTTTAAATGCTCTTTACTTTTTCAATTCTCCTTAAAGTTGCAGGCCCAAAGTAATGCCTCAGGTGTGTTTCAACCTATGTAAATAGACTACACTATCCCCTTT
>NW_024426450.1:0-1017 GCF_017311325.1 Ursus maritimus | reverse complement strand
ATTTAAAAAATTTTAAAAAGACATCAAAAGAGATGGTCCCCAAGATGTTCAAATAATTTTAGGTCTTCAATTTGCCTTTGAAAGTCTTTACAGTTTTCACAAACTCATGTATTATTATTATTATTTAATATTTAAATATTGTTTTATTCAATATTATTGTATTATTTAATAAATTCAGGCTTACTATCTGAAATAGTCCACTATTTCCTCTGCTTTTACTTTTGCTACATTATGTTCTCTATTTAAGAGGACAGAGCTATACCAAACTGTAATATATGGGATCCCAACTTTCCCTTTATCAAAACACATTAATGGCTTTATATTGACAATAAAAAGGAATCCACTAGTCTGAAAACTCTGGTCCTTTCCTTTCTACAAAGTCTCAGCATAGATCTTCTCTCTTTTATTGATCAATCTCCTTCACCAAGGTCTCTCTTTAATACTAACACAAACTCTTTCTCACTTAACAATGTCTAGGTACTCTGGCCTCTTGCTTGGAATACTCTTTTCCCTGCTTAAATGTCTAATTCTAGAGCTTCCTTAATGTGTTAGTATAAGTGTCTCCCCTTAAAGTGATCTTCTGAGACCACCACGCCTAACATAGATCCCTCCCCTTGGTTACTGTCTCTGGAACAGGGACCAGGTCTGTATCTATAACCATGTGATAGATACAGTGGTTGGTACCTAGTAAATATTTTTTTAATGTTTCACGAATGATGGAATTCAGCTGAAAAAGCATTGAGTGTCCATGTGATCTGGTAAAGCAAGCTGCACTGAGCAGTTCATGGTTTCAATCTTTAATATTTCAGTTGATATTGATTCTTTGAAAATTATTTGAGTACTCAAAGATATGTTGGAAATATTTATTTTTAGGCATATTTTTAACTTCTACTAAATATATAGTGTATTGAGGCTATCCAGTGAGAAAGTATTCTTACCCTCAATCAAATCACAACCACTCTAAGAAGTTCCATACGGTTGCCAAATATTGATAGATATTTGAACACCTATTAAGTT
>NW_024426449.1:0-1017 GCF_017311325.1 Ursus maritimus | reverse complement strand
CTATTTCTGGCAAAGGTCTGTTGCTACTTATTGCCCAGTGAATGACATCCCTTTTCTCTCTCTCGGTCTTTCTTGTCCCTCCCTGCCCCAAGTCCCTCTCTCTCTCCTCCTCTGCCTCCCTCTCTATGCCCTCCTCTCTCTCCCTCAAGCCCCTCCTCTGCATTACTGGCCCCAAGGCCAAAGTCAGAGGCTTTACTCTATAGCCAACCATTCCTATTTTCTTAGTTCTGTGCTCTGTGGAACTATTAGTGAACTGGGGTGGAGAAAAGGGTTTATCCAACACTCTACTCTCTGTTTACCTGAGTTTGACTTTTTTAAATTTCATATATAAGTGATATCATACAGTATTTGTCTTTCTCCATCTGACTTATTTCACTTTGCATAATGTCCTCAAGGTTCATCCAAATTGTCGAAATGGCAATATTTTCTTCTTTCTCGTGGCTAAATAGTATTTCATTATATATACACCACATTGTTTTGTCCTTGAATCCACTGGTGAACATGTAGATTGTTTCTATATCTTGCCTTTTGTGAATAACGCTGCAATGAATATGAGGGAGCAGATATCTCTTTGAGATCCTGTTTTCATTTCTGTTGGCTATATATCCAGAAGCGGAATTGCTGGATCATATGGTAGTTCTATTTTTAATTTTTTTTAGATACCCCCATACTGTTTTCCATCATGGCTGCACCAATTTACATTTCCACCAACAGTGCACAAGGATTCCCTTTTCTCCACATCCTCACCAACACTCATTATTTCTTGTCTTTTTGATGGTAGCCATCCTAACAGGTGTGAGGTGATATCTCATTGAGATTTTGGGTTGCATTTTCATGATGGTTAGTGATGATGAGCACCTTTTCATATACCTCTTGGGCATTTGTATGTCTTCTTTGGAAAAATGTCTATTTGGTTCCTCTGCCCATTTTAAAATCAGGTTGGTTGTTTCTTGCTATTGAATTACATGAATTCTTCATAGGATTTGGATATTAACCCCTTAACAGATATATGATTTG
>NW_024426448.1:0-1018 GCF_017311325.1 Ursus maritimus | reverse complement strand
GTGTGTGTGTGTGTGTGTGTGTGTGTGTGCGTGTGTGTGTTCCACAGGCATATGCTGCTTGAAGCTGGTCCCACCTCCAAACGGGGGGCAGAGATGAGGCTGGCACTTTGATTAAAGCCTTCAGGAAAACTACAAGGAAAGAAAAGCAAATAGTAACCAGAAGCAGGGCAATCTTGTTTTAGACAACTTACTTTGCTCACCTTCCAGTTGGTACTTCTCCTCAGGGAACCTCCCTCGCCTGTTCCCGTCTGCCCCCACCATGCGGAACTGATTCTCTGTATCTCTACCTAGACTGTCTAGGTTCAGAGAGGGGAGGATTTGAGGGGGAGAAGACAAAAGAAGCTTCCCTTCCCAGCTGTGCTGTGTTTCCTTTCTGAGAAAGCATCCTTCTCAGAGATTAACCTTAAGACTGCATTAACTTAGGAGGTGCATCTGAATCACCTGCAGGGCTTGTTAGAACACAGACCACCAGGCCTCAATCACAGAGATTCTTGATTCAGCAGGGCCAGGGTGTGGCTGGAGAGTTTGCACATCTAACAAGTTCTAAGGTGCTGGTGCTGGTCCTGATGCCTGGACCATCCTCTGAGGACCTCTGACTTAGGCCACTGTTCATGAATGATGATGCTTTTAGGTTGTATGCTGGAAAGCACAAGGATGGAAGTTCAGGCTGCGGACTTGCTGCTGTGGCTTTTTGTGGTGTGTGGTGGGAGAAGGGAGTGGTGGGAAATGCAGGCGCTTCTGCCCCTGCAGCCCCAGTGCTTTGGGAAGGGGGCAGGATGGAACCTATGCAGCACCCTTGGCAAAGGCAATCTGCACGTTCTTAAAATATTAATATAAATTGACCAGAGAACCCAGAAATCCCACACCTAGGTGTGTACCCAAGAGAAATAAAAGCATGTCTGTACAAAGACCTGAACTCAAATATTCATAATAGCCTTAATTTTGACAGCTAAAAATGGGAGCCCTCAGATTTAAGAATAGCTCTTCATAATGTGATTTTGCTAAAAAAAAAAAAAAA
>NW_024426447.1:0-1018 GCF_017311325.1 Ursus maritimus | reverse complement strand
TTAGTCACCATACAGGGCTGTACTGTCGTTTTACTGAAAATTATCAGAAATCCCAGAAGTTCCTGAGTCAGCAGTTAATGGCACAACAAGTGAGGAAACTAATCAGTGTTTTCTTTTTACCTATAGTGGGATTTTTCTAATGGAAAGGAGCACAGAGCCCTGCAAGTAATTGAAATCAAGTCTAAATGGCTTAAGAGAAAAGGGATTTATTTGAAAGGAAATGAGGTGGTTCTGAAACTTAAGGGAAGCCTGGATAGCCAGACTCACATGAGCACAGACAGAGGGCATCAGGCAACCAGAACACAGCCAAGGTCACACCTCATGAAGCACCTGGTTAAGGCGCAGCTCCTGCCACCTCTAGGACATGGACATACCCTTAGCACCGTGATGCAATGGGTGGCAAGTATGCCCACCAATGCTGCACAACAGCTACGGACACTGTGTCACCCCATTTCCTCTTAAACCATCCTCGTCCCTCTGTCTACCTGTTCCCAACTTCATATCCATAATCAAAATGTCTGATTGGCCTATCCAAAGGCAGGTATCTGTGTCCTACCTTCCAGGAGACAGGAAGAGGTGTCTGGCTTGCTCAGCTTGCATAGCAGGGGCTGGAACCCTGACTTCCTCCAGAATACACACAAGGGGGAACCCCAAAGCGGAAGCAGGCTCAGATGCTAGATAGCCTAGAAAAGTAAACATTAAGAATTCAAATATACAGTATAGAACCATAATAAAATTTTAAGTTTGGCTAAGATTGTTTCAGTGGTATAAATGAGCAAAAAATTCACTAGGCTACTCTGGAAGATTTTTTTATTTGTTTGTTTTCCCTCAATGCATTTCTGAGAAATAACTAGGATTGCTAGATTTATAGTAATTGGAGGCTTCTGATAATAAAGACTAATTTAAAGTCATTGCTTTTATGATATTATATAAAATGTATGCAACGCATTTTGCGTTGCACGGTGGCTGAACAAATTTCACTTGTGCTTGTTAAGGGCACTAGTGCAATGCTAGTCAC
>NW_024426445.1:0-1018 GCF_017311325.1 Ursus maritimus | reverse complement strand
TGACTGAGTTTCTACTAAACAGTAATAAATGACCTTTCCTACTAATAGCTAGTCCCCTCAGGATCCTGGAAACCTTGTTTCCGAAATACCTGGGAGGCTTGCACTCTCCCTAACCCCTCCCAACTTGAAAGTGTATAGTGGGTCACTCCTAATGACCCCAGTGCAGCTCTTTCTTCCCATGCTTTAAATAAAAACACCTTATTGCACCTAAAAAAAAAAAGTCTCTGAGGCCCAGCCCCCTTAAATTCTGTTTCTGTGGTCCTAGGTTGTATGTCGCCCAGACATTATGAGTGTATTTGAGCCTCCCTCACTTATTTTAATGCTTGACTTCATTCTGGAATCACTTTCAATACTGCTTTGGGAATCCCAGTCCAGCTGGATATGTTGGATAGTCTTTTGGGTCCTGCTTTGGCCACCTGTAATAGTTCCCCAATGCAGAAGGGTCCATGCCTCCTGGTCAGATATAGATCATCATATAGAACCATGGGTATGGTTCTAAGGTTTGTTTCTAAATCCTGTAGAGAGTATTTTTGATAGAATTGGTGTTTAAAATTGCATTTAGAATACTACCATGACGTAAAATGGCCAACATGGTTTAATTTTATTGTCCATTATTTTTGATTATCACTGCATGCTAAGGCAGTCTAAGACTCTTGTTCGATATCCCTCAATTCTGAGCTAGATGAAGGTAGGGGCTCTGGAGAATGAGAGACTAGACAGAAAGAGAGACAAGTGGTCACAGGCTGGTGGAAAGGTTTAGCTGCTGAGAGGTTGCTAGGGATTTTAACCTTTTTTTTTTCTTTTAGTAGCGCTCCTAAATTAGGCAGGCACTCCACTCTTTTAAATTATGTTGTGGATTCCAAGACCATATACAGCCCCAATGTAGTCCAAATGCAGTATATTTCAATGAAAATTAGATATAAAAAAATTTAATATGAATAATTAAGAATGAAATAATGGTGAAATATTATTCAACCATAAAGAATGAAATCTTGTCACTTGCAACACCATGGATGGA
>NW_024426444.1:0-1018 GCF_017311325.1 Ursus maritimus | reverse complement strand
CTCTGTCAAAAAAATAAATAAAATCTTTAAAAAAAAAAAATAAACAGCTTTTTAGAGACATCTATTCTTAATAAAGATGCCAAAGATTATTCCTCATTATTCCTAAAAATCATGTCTATTTTTTATTATTATTCATCACAAGACTTCTATTAGTGCAGAAAACCAAAAGTTAAGCATATTTGAAAGCAAAGGAAAACATATCTTTCTTGGAAGAAAAGTTGGTGCTTACAGTTCAAACAGAAGCAAGATTAGTTTATTTAACAACTCTAGAGTAATAGCAAATGTAAGCACAGAAAATTATATTATGGGTAAAAATAAAATAGAGGTCTGAGAAAGGAAGAAATATGAGCAAATTGAATCATGAATGCATGATCTTCTATTTACTTCTGTAAAAGATAATCATTCGTTACTATAAAATCTGGGTAAATTGGGTCCCCTTTGCAAATACACATATCAAGAAATTAAGGAGCCATTACCACTTATACATATCCTCTAGTGGTTGCAAATCAGTAAAATTTCCTTACTGAAACAAACACACGATTATTAGCATTTATGAAGAAAGGAAATATTCATTATTCTTTCTAGAAGCAGACCAGTGCTGGGTCTTTAGGTAATACATTCACAGTAAAATGTCAGAGTTCCATTTGGCAGTCTTCACGAAGAATAACTAGGTATGCTCAAGTTGCTCAACAACCTTTTCTATTTACATATGTGTAAGTGGTGAATGAATGTTTAATGCTTTTTGAAATTCCTTTGGTTTTAAATTTTCTAGCTAATACAAAATCTTATTTTAAAAAAACAGGACTTATAAATTAGACTTAAATTAAGTCTCATAATTGCGCAGAAGAAAATGACTTGAAAGTATGAAAGAAAATACATGTCAAAATGTTAACAGTGGTTATCCTTTGACAAGTTAACAGGTAATTTCTTTTTTCAAATGGTTTTTTTGTTTTGTTTTGTTGTTTTTAAAGATTTTCTTTATTTTACAGAGAGAGAGAGAGACAGCCAGCGAGAGAGG
>NW_024426443.1:0-1018 GCF_017311325.1 Ursus maritimus | reverse complement strand
CGAAGAGTAAATAAATGGTGGATCAGATACTCTACACCCAGCTCTGAATCCAGAATTCAGTCTCTTAACCATCAGAGCAAGTTCCATATGCTGAATGGGATTGGTTTCCTCATTCAAAAAATTTATAATCAATTTGGGAAGGGGTTGGAATAAGAGGGAAATGTTAAATTAATACATGTAAAAGTATTTAAAAACATCTGAAATCTCTTTATCTTTGGAATTATGTAATTTAATTATGTTATATCTAAATATGAATTTCTCATTTCCTTGTTTGTTACACCTTTTAAAACAACCAAACTGAGAAATAATTCATATACAATAAAATGAAGGCATTTTAAGTACACAGTTTGATGAATTTTGACAAGTGTGTTCACACTTGTCACCCCAAATTATTCCCATCCTGACTACAGTCTGTGTGTCCCCTATGCCTGACAGAAGCAACCACTTGTCTGCCTCCTGTCATAATAGCTTTTTTGGGGTTTTTTTGTATTCAAGAATTTCTTTTACATGGAATCAAACCATATGTTTCATTTATCATAATATTTTTAGATCTATTCACATTGCTGCATAATGGTCCAAAGCCTATGGGACACTGCAAAGGCGGTCTTAAGGGGGAAAATACATAGCCATCCAAGCCTCATTCAAAAGAATAGAAAAATCTAAAATGCAGTTTTTATATTCTCACCTCAAGAAGCTGGAGCTGGAACAGAAGAATGGGCCTAACCCACGCACAAGAAAGCAGTCAATCAAGATTAGAGCAGAGATCAATGATTTAGAAACCAGGAGCACAGTAGAGCAGATCAACAGAACTAGAAGCTGGTTCCTTGAAAGAATAAGTAAAATTGATAAGCCACTGGCCAGACTTATTCAAAAGAATAGAGAAAGGACCCAAATTAATAAAATTATGAATGAAAAGGGAGAGGTCACAACCAACACCAATGAAATAGGAAGGATCATTAAAAAACTTTTGTCAACAGCTTTATGCGAATAAATTAAACAACCTGGAAGAAATGGATGC
>NW_024426442.1:0-1019 GCF_017311325.1 Ursus maritimus | reverse complement strand
CAGACAGCTTTAAGGAACTAAGGTTGACTTTATGGAGCCAAGGAAGCTCCTTGAAAAAAATTCAACCTGGTCCCTTGTTTACAGGACTCCTGGGAGCCTTTACCAGGTGAGTAAGGAAGGTCACTTCCTGGCAGTCTCGGGAACCACAGGATATTTTGGGGGACCTCAAGAAGAGCAGAAGTAACCCAAACTAATGGTATTGCAGGCGAGTCTGATGGCAAGTATTTGGCTTGGCTTCTTGCCTCCAAAGGCTGTTAAAGGCTCAATCTGAAATTCCTTATGAGAAGTTCCAGCAAAGCAGCTTTAAAAGAACCTAAATGGCCAGTGACTATTCTTACTGCATTTATATAAATAATTAGGCCAAAAAATAATTAGGCCAAGTTTGGACTTGTTTTACAAACAACTTGATTGATTGATAGATTGCAGTGGAGGAGGGGGAGGCTAGGAAGGTGGGGGAAGAAGGAAAATCTCAAGCAGATGCCATGCTGGGCTTGGAGCCTAATGGGGCTTGATCTAATGACCCTGAGATCCTGACCTGAGTCAAAATCAAGAGCCTGATGCTTAACCAACTGAGCCACCCAGGTGCCCCACAAACCACTTAATTTGGCTACATTTGATAGAAATGAGGGTGATTTTTAGAGAGGAAAAAGTTGTTTCAGTGGTATATCTTTATGGGTGTTAGATTCTAGTTCTGATTATCTTTGAATGTTGATTGTTGACCTCCAAAACCAGGCTGGACCCCGAATTCTTCTGGTTTCCTTGCGTGTCTGGCTAATCTACCTGACTGCTTGCACACTATAGGCCTGACTTTGAAAGCCCACCAGCAGGACCACCTCCTGAAATAAGAACACTTCACATGAACTGACCTAACCGGCCTTGTTATAAAATGCAGACTAAGATGCTAAGACTAGATGCAAGACTTCCAAAATAATGGCTCTATAAAGGATGGGGGCTCAACTTAGTACTACAGAATCTCTGCAATTGGCTGCAAGGCAGTTTCATCCCTCAACTCCTGACCT
>NW_024426441.1:11572-12238 GCF_017311325.1 Ursus maritimus | reverse complement strand
AACAGACTAGCATCAAAGTAAAGTGATGGAATTCCTGACACAGAGGATGGATAATTGACCTCAAAACAGACTAGCATCAAAGTAAAGTGATGGAATTCCTGACACAGAGGATGGATAATTGACCTCAAAGTACAGTACAATTTCTAGGCATCATTCGGTCCTCTGAAGCCAGACAACTTCCACACCCCCTCCTACACCACACAGGTTGCTTCCCAACCCCTACCATAAAAGAAGAAGATGAGAAACAGATAGGACTAGTAGGAAATAGCAAAAATCACATGTGGGGATTATCCTGAAACACACTGATCACATAACTAGTGTAAGGAAGTGTAGGGAACTGACAAGGACAGAGACTCAAGAGGTACTTCTTTGGGAAATGCTGTCTGAAATCATCACACGTTGGTACCTGCTAATGAGGGCTCTGAGCATACCCTAGGGTTTGCTCACAAGGGTCTGCAACACCATCGCTGAGGACTGAAACTCTTCAAGACCTCAAAGCTTGCCTGATTGACTATTGGACTAAGAGATTCCCATGTTCTGAAAACAGATACCAACTAATTGAAAGGTTCACCTGGGCTCTCTCGGAGGCCCTACAAGAAGCTGAACCATTCACTGAAAATCAATTACACACACACACACACACACACACACACACACACACACAGA
>NW_024426441.1:6357-9469 GCF_017311325.1 Ursus maritimus | reverse complement strand
AGATTTTGACCTCACAAATGCCCACAACCACTTACCATAGGGATTCAACATTAAGCAAAGATACTGTTCGTTGGAAGAGAGGTCCTGCCCACTGTTGTTTCTCACTTATATGCTCATCTTCCTTACCTCATGGTAACATAACCACCTTGATTCCTGCTTCCATCTTCAGGAAGGCTGAGGTGACTTGAAGGGCATTACCCTGACATCGTTCTTTCTTAGCAATAAGATGTGGACATTTCCCTAGTCCTACACACCCAAAGTTGAATCGGAATCAGGATTGAGGAGGCTGATGAGAGTTGAAGGTGTTTTCCTGTACACGATGGTTTATTACCAATAAGGATGGGTCAGAGTCCTCGAAATTCCAGAACCTTTTCATTAATGCTTCCTACTCGTGAAAGATGATGTACATTGGTCTTTCCCTGTACAGTGTGGTGACTCAGAGAAAAGTGCTTAGCCCTTTCGTCAGACTTCCACGAGCACTTTGGGGCTGGCTTCCATATTCAGAAAGGATGATGTTAGGGCTAAGAGGGTTCCTGTACACTGTTATTTCTTTCAGATAAGTGTATGGCATTTTTGTTACATTGCCAGAGCCACTTAGCGCCGGCCTTGCCGGCCTCCTGTGGAAGAACCCTAACCCGAGGTCGGCCCCCGAGGGGCCCCTCCCAAGGAGCCTGGCACTGCAATGCCGGGGATTTGGGATCCCCGAGCCCCAGTGCTGGACTCACTCTGCCACCCCGCAAGCACACAGGGCGCTACAGGCGTTGTCAGTCATTCAAGAAGGGAGAACGGGAAAGGCCCTCCAATCCCCCTGTGACCTTCAAAGGCCCCCCGTGCAAAAACTCTGGCTCCCTTGCTCCTGCTCCCCAGCGCCCTAACCTCGGCCCACCCGTCCTCTCGCGGCAGAGCTGGTGGATCGGGCCTGCGGGCTTCCTGGGGGCTAATCCTATGCCAAGTCGCCCCTGAAGGGCCCCTCCCAAGTGGCCTGGCACTGCATGCCAGGGATTGGGGACACCCAAGTCCCACCGCCGGACGCACCGTGCCACCCTGCCGCCACATGGGGCACTAGGGGCGTCACCAGTCCTTCAGGACAGCAGAATGGGCAGGACCCTCCAAGCCTCCTGCGACCTTCGAAGGCACCCCAAGCCAAAGCGTAAATGCTCTGGCCCACGGCCCCACTCGCCAGCTACCTCACCTCAACCCACACCTCCATTCACCACACATGGGCGGAACGAGGCTGCCAGCCTCCTGGGGGCTAACCCTAACCCTAGGTCTGCCACCGAGGGGCCCGTCCCAAGGGGCCTGAGGCTGCAACGCCGGGTATTAGGGAGCCCCGATCCCCAGCGCCGGAGTCTCCCTGCCGCCCCATCACCACCCGGGCCGCTAGGGGTGCCGCTGGTCATTCAGGGCGGTAGAACGGGTAGGGCCCTCTGAGCCCGTGGCGAACTCGAAGGCCCCCCCATCCAAAATGCTTGAGCCCACGCTCCTGCTCCTAAGCGCCCTCACCTTGGCCCGCCCCTCCGCTCGCCACAGAGCCGGCGGATGAGGCCTGCACTCCTCCTGGGGGCTACGCAGAACCCTAGGTTGTCCCCTGAGGTGCCCCTCCGAAGGGGCCTGGCACCGCAATGCCTGGGATTGGGGACCCCCGAGCCCCAGCGCCGGACTCACCGTTTCGCCCCCCCGCCACCTGGTCCGCTAGGAGCACCGTCGGTCATTCAGGGAGGGAGAACGGGCAGATTCCTCTGAGCCCCTGGTGACATTCGAAGGCCCCCAGTGCCAAAACGCTTGGGCCCATGCTCCCGCTCGCCTGCGCCCTCACCTCGGTCCGCCCCTCCGCTCGCTGTAGAGCCAGTGGATCTGGACTGCAGGCCTCCTGGGTGTTACCCTAACCATTGGTGGGCCCCCGAGGGGCCCATCCCAGGTTCCTATTGCCGCAACACCAGGGATTGGGGACTCCCGAGCCCAAGCGCCGGACTCACCCTCCTGCCCTACCGCCACCTGGGCCGCTAGGGGCGCCGCCGTTCATTCAGGGAGGGAGAACAGGCAGGGCCCTCTGAGCGACCTGCGACCTTCGAAGGCCCCCCGCACCAAAACGCTTGGCCCCACGCTCCCGCTGGCCAGTGCCCTTACCTCGGCCCTCCCCTCCGCTCGCCGCACAGCTGGCGGATCGGGCCTGTGGGCCTTCTGGGGGCTAACCCTAAACCTATGTCGGCCCCCTAGTGGCCCCTCCCAAGGGGCCTGGTGCCGCAACGACGGGGAAAGGGGACTCCTGAGCCCCAGCGCCGGACTCACCATGCCCCCCGCTGCCAATTGGGTCACTAGGGGCACCGCAGGTCATTCAGGGCGGGAGAATGGGCAGGGCCCTCCGAGCCACCGGTGACATTTGAAGGCACCCGTGCCAAAATGCTTCGGCTCACGCTTCTGCTCACCAGTGCCCTCACCTCGGCCAGCCCCTCCGCAAGCCGCACAACCAGCGGATCGGGCCTGGCGGCCTCCTGGGGTCTAACCCTAACCCTAGGTTGGCTGTCGAGGGGCCCCTCCCAAGGGGTCTGGCACCAACACGCCGGGGATTGGGGACCCCCGAGCACCAGTGCCGGACTCACCCTGCTGCCCTGCCGAGACCCGGCCTGCTAGGGTCGCCATCCTCATTCAGAGTGGGAGAACTTGCAGGGCCCTCCGTGCCCCCTGCGACCTTCGAAGGCAACCCACGCCAAAACGCTAGGGCCCACGCTCCCGCTCACCATTGCCCTCACCTGGGACCCACCCTCCGCTCGCCACACAGCCGTCAGATTGGGCCTGCCAGCCTCCTGGGGGCTAACCCTAACCCTAGTTCGGCCCCCGAGGAGCCCCTCCCAAGGGGACTGGCGCCATCACGCCGGGGATTGGGGACAATCTAGCCCCAGTGCTGGACTTCCACTGCCACCCCGCCGCCACCCGGGCTGCTAGGGGTGCCGCCAGTCCTTCGGGGCAGGAGAAGGGGCAGGGCCCTCCGAGCCCCCCGTGGCCTTCGAAGGCCCCCTGCGCCAAAACGCTTGGGCCCACGCTCCTGCTCACCATTGCCCTCACCTCAGCCCGCCCCTCCGCTCGAACACACAGCTGGCGGATAGGGCCTGCT
>NW_024426441.1:0-6347 GCF_017311325.1 Ursus maritimus | reverse complement strand
TAGGCAGGGGCCTCCGAGCCCCCCGTGACCTTCCAAGGCCCCTCATAAAACGCTCGCCCACGCCTCCCACTCACCAGCCCTCCTCTCACCAGCCCGCCTCTGCTTGAACAGACGCAGCTGGCGATAGGGCCTGCTGGGCTCCGGGCTAACCCAACCTAGGTCGGCTCCCGGGGCTGCCCTTTCAAGGTTCCTGGCTCCAGCCACGCTCGGGATTGGGGGACCCACTGAAGAGAGCACCACGACCTGCACCCACCCGCCTCGCTGGTCACTCCCGGGCTCTAGGGGCGCCGACGTCATTCAGGGCGCGGAGAAGGGGCATGGATCTCTGAGCCCCGGCGACTTTCTAGGCGCGTCTCACGCCAAAACGCTTGGGCCCACGTCCCTCTCCAGCGCCCCTCACCCGCCCACCACTCCTTCCTCGCAGCACAGCCGGGCAGAATGGGCCTGCCGGCCTCCTTTGGGCTAACTCCTAACCCTGGTAGTGCCCCCAAGGTACTAGACCTCGGCAAGGGCTCGACGCCCACGCTGGGATTGGGTGACCAATGCCTGGGGCTCCAGACTCCATCCTGTCGCCCGCCATGACCCTGGGCCCGCTAGGGGCAACGCCCTACAGGGCGAGAGAATAGGGCAGGGCCCTCTGAGCCCCTTAGATCTCGGCAAGGCCTCCGCCAAAACCGCTTTTGGGTCCACACTCCGCCGCCAGCGCATTCACGCTGCCCGCCCTCTGCTCGATGGCCAGCCAGCGGATCAGGCCAGCTGGACTCCTGGGAAACCCTGGAAAAGCTGGCAGGACCCAGAGGCCCTCCCAAGGGGGCCTGGCGCCACCAAGCCGGGGACAGGATCATAAATTTGCCCCATCGCCAGACCACTCTGCTCCCTGCTGCCACCTGGGCCACTAGGCGCGTGGTCAGCCCCAGGCGTAAGTGAATGGACAGGGTCCTCCTGAGCCACTAGCGACCTCGGTCGCGCGCCAAAACCCGGTGCTCACGCCTCCCGCTTCTCCAGCGCCATATCAGCCCGCCTTCTGCCCCCTGCACAGGCGGATCCGGACATGGCCGTTGAGCTAGGCCAACTCGTAGGTTGCCTCCTCCAGGTCCCTCCCTAAGGATTCTGGTGCCTATACATGGATGTGGGGATCCCAAGCCCCAGAACCAGACTCACGCTGCCGCAACGCGCCACCCGGGCCCAGGTGACCGCCTCATTCAGGGCGGGAGAACAGATTAGGGCTCCTGGAGAAACTCGCGAATTTAGCCTCCTGCCAAATGTCAGGGCCTATGCTCCCTCACACAGTGCCTTTACTCTCGCCCGCCCCACCTCGGGTACCCAGCCAGAGGTTCTGGGCCTGCCGGTTCCTGTGCAAGTAACTCTAACCCTAGGTTGGCCCAGGAGAGCCTCCCAAGAGGCCTGGCCCCTACAATGCTGGGGATTGGGGGATCCCTGAGCCGCAGCTCGTGATCCTCACCCTTGCAGCCCCACCCGCCAACGGAGCGCTAGGGGCGCGCTGTTATGCAGGGCGGAGAATGGAGGCCCTTCGACACATGGCAACATTCAGGCGTCCATGGTGCCAAAACGCTGGGGCCTACTGCCCAGCACACAAAACTGAACGAAGCATACTGACCGCTCGCCACACAGCTGTCGGATTTGGCCTGCCGGGCTCCTGGGGGCTAACCCTAAACCTAGGTCGGCCCCCGAGGGGCCGTTTCCAAGGGTCCTGGCTCCGCCACGCCGGGGATTGGGGACCCACAAGCATGAGCACCAGACTCACCCAGCCGCCCTGCCGCCACCCGGGCTGCTAGGGGCGCCGCCACTCATTCAGGGCGGGAGAAGGGGCATGGATCTCTGAGCCCCCGGCGACTTTCGAAGGCCCCCCGCGCCAAAACGCTTGGGCCCACGCTCCCGCTCGCCAGCGCCCTCACCTCTGCCCACCACTCCTCTCGCCGCACAGCCGGCAGAATGCAGGGCCCTCCGAGACACGGTGACCTTCGAATCGCCCCCGCGCCAAAACGCCCGAGCCCACGCTCCCAAACACCAGTGAACTCACCTCGGTCCGCCACTCCACTCTCCACACAGCTGGCGAATAGGACCTGCCGAGTTCCTAGGGGCTAAACCTAAACCTAAGTTGTCATCCAAGGGGCCCCTCCCAAGGGGCCTGGCGCCACCAAGCCTGGGACTAGGATCATAGGCCCCATCGCCAGACTCACCCTGCCTCCCTGCTGCCACTCAGGCCACTAGGGGCGCCGCTGGTCATTCAGGGCACAAGAATGGACAGGGTCCTCCAAGCCACTGGCGACCTTCGAAGGCTCTCCGTGCCAAAACCGGGGTGCCCACGCTCCCGCTCCCCAGCGCCCTCACCTCAGCCCGCCCCTCTGCTCCCTGCACAGAGGGCGGATCCGGCATGCCGGCCTTGTGTGGGCTAACCCTAACCTTAGGTCGGCCCTCGAGGGTCCCTCCCAAGGATTCTGGTGCCTATACGCCAAGGATCTGGGACCCCAAGCCCCAGAACCAGACTCACGCTGCCACAACGCCGCCACCCAGGCCGCTAGGGGCGCCGCCGCTCATGCAGGGCGGGAGAACGGACAGGGCCCTGGAGAAACCGGCGATATTTGAAGCCTCCCGCGCCAAAATGCAGGGGCCCAAGCTCCCGCTCACCAGCACCTTTACCTCGGCCCGCCCACCTCTCGCCGCCCAGCCAGAGGATTGGGCCTGCCGGCCTCCTGGGTGCTAACCCTAACCCTAGGACGGCCCCTGAGGGTCCCTTCCTAAGGAGCCTTGTGGCGCAACGCCAGGGATTGGCGACCCCCAAGCCCCAGGGCCGAGTGCACCCTGCCGCCCTGCCCCACACGGCCCGCTAGGGGTGCCGCCATTCATTCTGGGTGGGAGAACTGGCAGGGGCCTCCGAACCCCCGCCCACCTTCGATGGCGCCCACAACCAAAATGCTTGTGCCCAGGCTCATGTTCACCAGCATCCTCACCTCGGCCCAACTCGCCGCTCCACGCACAGGCGGTGTATAGGGCCTGCCAGCCTCCTGGGTGCTAACCGTAACTGTAGGTCGGCCCCCGAGGGGCCCTTCTCAAGTGGCCTGGCGCCCCAATGCCGGGGATGGGGCAACCGAGCCCAAGTGCCAGACTCACCCTGCTGCCCTTCAGCCACCTGAGCCATTAGGGGCCCCGCTGGTCATTCAGAGCGGGAGAATGGGCAGGTCCCTCCAAGCCATCGCCGACCTTCGAAGGCCCCCCACGCTAAAACGCTTGGGCTCATGCTCAGGCTCGCCAGCGCCCTCACCTCGGCCCACCCTGCCGCGTGCCGCACAGACGCTGATTGGGTCCACCGGTCTCCGGGGGGCTAACTGTAACCCTAGATCGATCCCCGAGGGGCCCATCCCAAGGGGCCTGGCGTCGCAACGCCGGGGATTGGGGACCCTGAGCCTCAGCACCTGACTCACCCTGCCGCCCAGCCGCCACCCAGGGGCTTGGGGTGCTGCCATTCATTCAGGGCGGGAGAACGGGCAGGGCCCTCCGAGACACGGTGACCTTCGAATCGCCCCCGCGCCAAAACGCCCGAGCCCACGCTCCCAAACACCAGTGAACTCACCTCGGTCCGCCACTCCACTCTCCACACAGCTGGCGAATAGGACCTGCCGAGTTCCTAGGGGCTAAACCTAAACCTAAGTTGTCATCCAAGGGGCCCCTCCCAAGGGGCCTGGCGCTGCATCGCTGGGGATTGGAGATACCTGAGCTGCAGGGCCTGACTCACCCTGCCACCCCTCACGACCCGGACCGCTAGGGGTGCCGCCGTTCATGCAGGGTGGGAGAACAGGCAGAGCCCTTCGAACCCCCGCTGACCTTTGAAGGTGTTCTGAACCAAAACGCTTGGGCCCAGGCTCATGATCACCAGCATCCTCACCTTGGCCCAACTCTCCCCTTGATTCAGACCCATTGGATAGGGCCTGCCGGGCTCTTGGTTCTAATGAAAACCCTAGGTCGGCCCTGTGGGGCACATCCCAAGGGGCCTGGCTCTGCAACGCTGGGGATTGGTGACTCAGACCCCAGAGCCAGACTCACCCTGCCGCACTGTTGCCACCCGGGCCTCTAGAGGCGCCGCCGGTCATTCAGGGCAAGAGAAGGGCAGGGCCTTCGGAGTCCCCGGTGACCTTCAAAGGCTCACCACTCCAAAATGCTGGTGCCCACGCTCCCGATCCCCAGTGCCCTCACCTCGGCCCGCCCCTCCGTTTGCTGCAGAGCCAGTGGATAGTGCCTGCCGGGCTCCTGGGGGCTAACTGAAAACCTAGGTCGGCCCCGTGGGGCACATCCCAAGGGGTCTGGCTCTGCAATGCTTGGGATTGGTGACTCAGAGCCCCAGAGCTGGACTCACCCTTCCACACTGTCACCACCTGGGCAGCTAGGGGCGCCGCCGGTCATTCAGGGTGAGAGAAGTGGCAGGTCCTTCAGAGTTCCCGGTGACCTTCAAAGGCTCCCCGTGCCAAAACGCTGGTGCCCATGCTTCCACTCCCCAGCGCCCTCACCTCGGCCCGCCCCTCCGCTCCCCACACAGCAGGCGGATCGGGCCTGCCTGCCACCTGGGGGCTAACCCTCACCCTAGGTCCGACCCGAGGGGCCCCTCCCAAGGGGCCTGACGCCACAACGCCGGGGATTGGGGACCCCAAGCCTCAGCACCTGACTCACCTGCCGCCCAGCCGCCACTCGGGGGCTTGGGGTGCTGCCGTTCGTTCAGGGCAGGAGAACGGGCAGGGCCCTCCGAGACATGGCGACCTTCAAAGGCCCCCCACGCCAAAACGCCCAGGCCCACCCTCCCACTCACCAGCGCCCTCACCTAGGTCTGCCACTCTGCTCTCCAGACAGCTGGCGAATAGGGCCTGCTGGCCTCCTAGGGGCTAAACCTAACTCTAGGTTGGCCCCCGAAGGGCCCCTCCCAAGGGGCCTGGTGCCGCAACGCCAGGTATTGGGGACCCCCAAGCCCCAACACCCGATGTACCCTGCCGCCCCTCCCCACCTGAGCCGCTAGGGGCGCCGCTGTTCATTCACCTTGGGAGGACTGACAGGGCCCTCCGAATCCCCGCCAATTTTCGAAGGCGCCCCGAATCAAAACACTTGGGCCCAGGCTCATATTCACCAGTACCCTCACCTCAGCCCAACTATCTGCTTGACGCCCAGGTGGTGTATCGGGCCTGCCGGCCTCCTGGGGGCTAACCCTACCCATAGTTCCGCCCCCGAGGGGCACTTCCCAGGGGCATGGCGTCACAACGCTGCGGATGGGGACCCCGACCCCAAGTGCCGGTCTCACCCTGCTGACCTTCAATCACCCGAGCCGCTAGAGCCCACTGGTCAATCAGGGTGGGAGAATGGGCAGGGCCCCCGGAGTCCCCGCTGACCTTCAAAGGCCCCCCGTGCAAAAACATTGGCTCCATTCCTCCTGCTCCCCAGCGCCCTCAGCCAGGCCTGCCCCTCCGCTTGCTGCAGAGCCAGTGGATAGTACCTGCAGGCTCCTGGGGGCTAACTGAAATCCTAGGTACACTTCGTGGGGCACAATCCAAGGGGCCTGGCTCTGCAACGCTGGGGATTGGTGACTCAGAGCCCCAGAGCCAGACTCACCCTGCAGCACCATCGCCACCCAGGCCGCTTGGGGCGCCGCCGCTCATTCAGAGAGGGAGAATGGACAGGGCCCTGTAGAAATCAGTGACATTTGAAGCCTCCCGCGCCAAAATGCAGGGGCCCACACTCCCGATCGCCAGAGATTTTACCTTGGCCCGTGTATCTCTCGCCGCCCAGCCAGAGGATTGGGCCTGCCAGCCTCCTGGGTGCTAACTCTAACCCTAGAACTGCCCACGAGGAGCCCATCCCAAGAGGCCTGGCCCCGCAACGCTGGGGATTGGGGATCCCGAGCCGCAGCATGGATTCACCCTGCCGCTCCACCGCCAAGGGAGCGGCTACGGGAGCCGCTGGTTATTCAGGGCAGGAGAACGGGCAGGGCCCTTTGAACCATGGCAACAGTCAAAGGCCCAGGGCGCCAAAATGCTGGGACCCATGCTCCCGCTCGCCATCGCCCTCAACTCGGCCTGCATCTCCACTCCTCGCACAGCCGGCGGATCGGGCCTGCCGGCCTCCTGGGCGCTAACCCTAACCCTAGGACGGCCCCCAGGGTCGCTTCCTAAGGGGCCTGGCACCGCAACGCCGGGGATTGGGAACCCCCAAGCCCCAGCGCTGGATGCACCCTGCCGTCCCGCCCCACACGTGCCGCTAGGGGCGCCGCCATTCATTCAGGGTGGGAGAACAGGCAGGGCCCTTCGAACCCCCGCCGACCTTCGAAGGCGCCCCGAACCAAAACGCTT
>NW_024426440.1:0-1019 GCF_017311325.1 Ursus maritimus | reverse complement strand
AGATGAGGTGACCTCTTGTGCACTCTGTCCTCCTCAAGCTTTGTTAAATCCGTTTCCCACCTGTGTGTGTAGTCTCTCCTATGCTGGGGCTGCATCCCCCACTCACAGCCACTCATCTCCCTGTCCTGACACTGTTTTGCTTCCCCCACTCTCATGCTCCCACTCGAGCTGCTTCCCTCTGGCCCCACCCTCCGGCCCACCCTGCCTCTGCATCTGAAAGGGTGGATCCCATTTGTCTCCATTCCCTCATCACCCACCTCAACGCCATGCCAGCTGCCCTCTGCCCTGCCACACACCACCAACATGACCCAACATCTCTGGAGTAGTCATCGTGGGAATGACCTGGCCCCGGTTACCCATCACCCTCCTGGATCCCCAGCACCCTCCCGCATCAGTGACCAGCAGCCCTCACCTCCCTTTCCGGGGTCCCCGTGTTTCTCTTGTTTTACCACTTCTTACTGTTCCCTCTTCAACTCTCAAATGGAGCCCTCTCGCCAGCTCTGTCCCTGGACCCTCTGCTGTCCGGGGCCATGGACAGCTCCCTGACAGCTTCACCTGCTCTTCTACCTCCAGCCCTCTCTCACTCTTGGACGGATGAATGGGTCCCAGACTCTTCTCTCCTTCACTATGTCACAGATTTTGAGAGGCATGTCCGGCAGAGTCCGCCTCTGCCACATCTTCTTCCCAGTGCCCTTGTCCCAAACCTGAGAGCCTGTCCCAGGTCCAGCCATGCTTCTTCCCCCAGACAACTGGAGAGTCCGAACAGCAGCCCAGCTTCTATCCCCTCCCCCTCTAATCTTTCTGCACTCTGCTGCCAAACTAATCTTTCTCAAGCCAAACTTGATCTTATCTCTTCCCAGCACAGAAAACTAGTGGCTCATTACTGTCTGCTAAAGAAAGACCAACCACTCTGGCGTGGCATCCAGACTTCTCTACGGGCTTCCTGAAACCTGCCTTCTGGGCCTGGGTTGCTCGGCCAGCCTGATCCCCTCACCATCCTTCCCCCCACCCCCCCTCCC
>NW_024426439.1:0-1019 GCF_017311325.1 Ursus maritimus | reverse complement strand
AGGTGCTCAACATCTCTCATCATCAGGGAAATACAAATCAGAACCATGATGAGATACCATCTCACACCTCTCAGAATGACTAAAATTAACAACACAAGAAACACCAGGTGGAGAAAGGGGAACCCCCCCTTGCATTGTTGATGGGAATGCAAACTGGTGCTGCCACTCTGGAGAACAGGATGGAGGTTCCTCAAAAAGTTAAAAAATAGAAGTACCTTATGATCCAGCAGTTATACCACTAGATATTTACCCAAAAGATACAAAAATACAGATTGGAAGGGATACATGCACCCTGATGTTATTGGTAGGATTATCAACAATAGCCAAACTATAGAGAGCCCAACTGTCCATCAACTGATGGATAAAGAAGAAGTTGTACACACACACACACACACACACACACACACACACACACACGGAATATTACTCAGCCATCAAAAAAAAAATGAAATCTTGCCATTTGCAATGACATGGATGGAGCTAGAGTGTATTATGCTAAGTGAAATAAGTCAGTCAGAGAAAGACAAATACTATATGATCTCCCTCATATGTGGAATTTAAGAAAGCAAACAGATGAACATATGGGAAGGGGGAAAGAAAAAAAGGAGAGAGGGAAACAAGCCATAAGAGACTTTTAATAATAGAGAACAAACGGGGTTGATGGAGGGAGGTGGGTGGGGGATGGGTTAGATGGGTGTTCAGTATTAAGGAGGACACTTGTTATGATGAGCCCTGGGTGTTGCATGCAAGTGATTAATCACTGAATTCTACTCCAGAAACCAATATTGCACTATATGTTAACTACCTAATATTTAAATTAAAAAAAGATATTTGATCTAGACTTAATAGCCATCTCAATTACTTATTTATTCCCTGGCTTTGAACATTTTATACATATAATTTAAGTTCTCTTTAAAAGGTTTCTTTTTAGTGATATGTTTTTGACCCAAAACCGAGTTTCACACCTACATTTGAGGGTTTTTATTTTTACCTTTAGTAACCAGCAAGACATAAGGAGA
>NW_024426438.1:0-1019 GCF_017311325.1 Ursus maritimus | reverse complement strand
TCTGCCTTCGGCTCAGGTCGTGATCCCAGGGCCCTGGGATCAAGTTCCCGGTCAGGCTCCCTGCTCAGCAGGGAGCCTTCTCCCTCTGCCTGCTGCTCCCCCTGCTTGTGCACGTGGTCTCTCTCTCTCTCTGACAAATAAAATCTTTAAAAAATAATTAAAAAAATAAAAATTTCTTTATGAACTCATGACTTTTTAATTTATTTAATATGTTTTAATCCATTGTTGGCATTAGTACTCAAATTGTCCCATCATTGGCTATGTGGAGCTGTTTCAAATTGGTTCTTGAGTCTTGGACGTAAGCTTTTTAACTGCTTTTGGGAAAAGGGTATAGAGACCCATATCAGAATTTTCACTCCTAGATCAGTGACGTGCAAACTTTTTTGATTGTGAACTCCCATTAGAAAATATTTTCAAGCATGAATCCCCTCTATATGCTTATTTATAAATTATACACGTATCCTAGGATTTAATATATTATATATATAACAAAACACCTCCAAATAGAAATCTGGATGATAAGAAAAAGCTGAAATAAACAATGTTTTAAAAATGATAGTCACCTAGGAGGTCACTAGACATAGCTCTCCTAGCCAACCCAGCAGGGGCGTGGGAGGGGGAAGAGTCTCCTCTACCTTTGGCACGGCTCTGCCTTTGCCTGCTGAGGAGCCAGGAATCCTAGAAGGGACCAGGCTGCTGGCCTCCAGCACTGCGGCCTGGAGAGCTCAGCCCTGTTTCCTGCCAAGCACTCGGCCATGAGCACGGCAGAGATGCCTCCAGCGTCCTGGCACCCCGCCAAGCTCTTTCGCCGTCCAGCAACCTGGCAAGCAGGCCTGGTGGGGTCAATGCTCAGGAGAGGAGGCATGCAGCCTGGCTTCACAGATACGGAAGGAGGGCCTGTCCGCTTTCTTTCTAGGAAGGGCAAACCTGAAGTTGCGAAAGTCTAACTTCCTTCTAGAAGGGAATCGCCTCTAGTTAAAAAGAGTCGATAAAGCAAATTACTGTCAAATGACCTTTTC
>NW_024426437.1:0-1019 GCF_017311325.1 Ursus maritimus | reverse complement strand
TCATCGCTTATACCCAACCAATCACTCCCAATATTACCTCTTTCACCATCTAGATCCCACTCTGCTGCCGGAACGATCTCGTTCAAATGCTGATGTGATCTCGTTGCTTTGCTTTTTAGAATCCTCTGCAACTCCTTCTAGGCTAGAAGATGAGGTTCTCAGGTTCCCTAGTTTGGCTCTACCTGCATCACTGTGCTCCTGGCTCACTGTTCCTCCCATCTGTCCACTGGCAGCTCTTTCTCAACCCCTGGGCCTTTGCACACATCCTTCCCTCCTGTCACACTCTAGTTTCTGGTCTTTGGGTAACTGCATGGCTGCCAGCCTTCTCAGAGTTGAGCAGCTGACGAGGTGGCAGTGGGGTCTCAGGGTTCAGCATGTAGACTTTTACCCAATGCCTTGACATCAGTAGGGTGCCACTCTCCCACCCTCCAACATGCCTGTGGTTTTGGTTTTGGAGCCCCTCACTTCATCCCCCAGGTAAGACCCGTGCTCCACCTGCTGGGAGGGGTTGGGGAACCAAAGGCCTGGCTGGACAAGGTGTTGGAGCCTCCTGGGAGATCTTGCCTGTCGTGACTTTCAATCAATCCTTCTGTTTCCAGTCTCCTGCCTCTCTCCTGCGATCAACGACACTCTAACTTCTGAATCTTTCCAGGATTCTAGAGAGCAGATCATTGTTCATCCTTAATATCCCTTTTTGGAGGCACTAAAGATAGAGCTTTCTGGGGCTTGTAACACCCTTGGTTGGACTTCATTTTACTTACCCATACAATGATAAAAATTATACATCGTGTTCAATTCCCTAAGCCCTCAGGTGACTTCTCAGCCAGGATTATCTTACGGTTAGTCAGGGAACTAATTGGAGGAATGTTGTGACATTTCTCTTTCTTTCCTAGCTGACGGTGATCAGAGGGAAATCAGGCATTGTTGGCTCAAGGTAAAACTGGCCAATTCATGTACATTTGGTTTTAGATGAAAGTAAGATGCTTATTGATTGTACATATCAATCTTTTTTTTTTTTT
>NW_024426436.1:0-1020 GCF_017311325.1 Ursus maritimus | reverse complement strand
ATATCTCATTCTGTCTCACTGTCTTTGAAATCTCAAGTTTATGTGGATTTCCTATAAGTACAAAATTAACTTACTAATGTCAACTTAATTCTTAGACCAGCCAGAAGAATTTTGAAGGGTAGGGGAAATTTTTTCCTCCCCAATATGTGTCTCCTGCGTCCTGGCCCAGGGACTCTGCCTTGCAGCCTTCAGCTACATGGAAAGTCCCCCACTCTCTGCCCCAACCTACAGCAAAATTTTGTGTCCTTCCTAGAGAATTTTGGAGGCTTCTAGATCTTCTCTAAGGCCTCCCACTAACGAAAAGTGAGTGGGAAAACTAAGCTTTGGTCCCTTTTTTATGCCTAACATCACTGAGTCACCAAGTTTAATTTGATATGGCTTCTGCCACAAATTAGGAGGGAAAGTACAAACAATCCCCTACCCTCAACACCAAAATACCAATCAAGGATGCACCTCCCTGCCCTTGGCATTCTTTTCATATTATTTAATGTATTTCAGCCCAGAGAGGAAAGATTGGGATGTCTCTCACTCCCTACCTACCCTGTGTCTCTTGTCCCTCCTTTCTCCATAGTCCCTCAGGAAATAGGATTTCATTCCATCCTTAGAGCACCAAGTCTCATGAAATAGGCATCATAGGTAGATGGGAGAATTTTATGGAAGAAACTCTGACACCCTGGTCCAGTTCTCCCTGTTTGGTTCTTGATACGCTTAAAATTTGAGAAAATTGTCTCTTCCTCAATAAAGTCTATCTTGCCTATTTCCTTCAAAATTCTGTCTGCAATGGCAGAAATTGAATGGTAATGCTTTCCGTATATTCTTTATATGCCTGCTGTCACAACAGCCTATGAATACCTCACCTCAGCCGTATGAATCCCTCAAGGTGTACAAGAAAACTACATGGAGAAACACAAAAAAGAAAAACACAAATATTTTTAATGCCACTCCAGCTCCACTCATATTTTTTTTAACTAAAATAGAGGATGATTTTATTTCCACATTTCACAACACAAATGAAAATTT
>NW_024426435.1:0-1020 GCF_017311325.1 Ursus maritimus | reverse complement strand
TTTTTTTTTTCTCTCCCAAGACAGATTTCTATAACACAGAGGACCGAGCCTGCATGAAGAAAAGCACCAAGAATCAGGCCCGTGTATTTAGGGTGTCAAGGAAAGAGCTTTTCCAGGTGATTAAATGCCTTGTCCATCACATGTCAACTGCTTCTCACTAGATATGCACCTGTGTGCCTGGATTGTTAGCTACGTAATAACTTCTATCCCCTGAACCCTCTCTAACATATATTATTCAGTAATAATACAATTTTTCATTAATTTATTTACATATACCTTGTCTCATTCTGAAAATATTTAAGGCAACACCTAGATGGGTATATTGAATATTTCAAAATAGCACTCATTGATTCAATATGCACTGAGCACTTCCTATATTCCAGGCACTGTGCTGGGTGCTGGAGAAACAGTAGGAAACAAAAGACATGAAATCTTTATATTTATCTGCATACACAATTTCTGGAGCTCCTGATTTCTTCCTGTGGAAAGTTACCACCTGATGTAATTTAATTCTAGCCTAAAGGACTTCTTTTACTTATTTATATAGGGAATATCTGCTAGTAACAAATTCTCTCGGGGTTTTTTGGGTACTATCCAGAGATATGTTTATTTCACCTTCATTTTCATTAATAGTTTTGCCGGATATAGCGATGTTGACGGACATTTGTTTTCTATTTGAGCGCTCTGAAGCTGTGATCCCAATGCCTGTGGTCTCATTTGAATGAGAAATCAGCCATTAACAGTTTTGTACTGTATTTGATGACTTGTCTTCCTCTGGTTCATTTCAGATTACTTCTTTGTCTTTGTCTTTAAGCAGTTTGGTTGTGATGTGTCTAGATGTGGTTCTCTTTGTGCTTATTATATGGGAATTCATTGAGCTTTTGGGCCTGTGGGTTTAATGCTATTCATCAAATTTGTAATTTTTTTAAAGATTTTATTTATGTATTATTTATTTATTTGACAGAGAGAGAGAGAAAGAGCACGAGCAGGGGGAGCAGCAGAGAGAGAGGGAGAAGCAGG
>NW_024426434.1:0-1020 GCF_017311325.1 Ursus maritimus | reverse complement strand
GTGCCGTCCATGTTGCAACAAATGTTGAGAACTCGTTCTTTCTGTAGCTGTATATTACTCATTTTTTATTATTAACATGTTGTAGAGTGCTTTGTACATATCACATGTTAAAGTAAATTTATTTAAACATAAATTTAAGAAACAAATATGTTTTAGAAATGATGCACAAGAAACAAAAGTCATTTTCTGATTTTAAACAATTTGTTTAGAAATTTATGAGTCCTTATGATGGCATGTTTACAAGTAAAATAAACTTAAATTAGAACAGCTTGAGTATTTTGTCAATATATGAATATATTTGCATGTATTAAAACTATGTAAATATTTTACTTTAAATATTTCAAAGAATCTAATATTTAAAACTAATATCATATTTCCTAAATTTGAAATTTATTCAACATACCGTCCTTTACATTCTGAAATTATGAACTCAGATACTCTTATTTTGGTGACCACTACTTTCAGAACTTCAATTAATAGACCCAAGAGGACGACATCCTAACAATTTTGTAGTCCTGACCACTGGAATTATAATTATCTGGTAATATGTTAATTTAAATATGCAAGCCATAACCTCGAAATCAGCCTACCCCTAAAACAGTTACCTGATACTAATTTTACCTTCCGCATCCCCCAGTACCATGGTATCATCAGTTATTGATTCCCAAAATCCCAACTACTTTTTCCTTGCCCCAAATTTGAATCACTTCCCATGTACATTTATGCTTTCCTTTATAATGTTTATTATTTTTACCTCTATTCCCACACCTTGTCCTTATCTACCATATCTAGGTACTCCATTAATTACTAATTCTTTGTTCTTCATTTGCTCTGCCTGCATTTCAGCTTATGCTTCATAGCACTGCAAAAAACTCCTCCTTAAATAACAATTTCTCGGGGCGCCTGGGTGGCTCAGTTAGGTAAGTGTCTGCTCAACTCAGGTCATGATTTCAGGGTCCTGGGATGGAGCCTCACGTCAGGCTCCCTACTCGGCAGGGAGTCTGCTTCTCCCTCTGCCCC
>NW_024426433.1:0-1021 GCF_017311325.1 Ursus maritimus | reverse complement strand
GTGCCAGGCTCCATGATGAGCAGGGAGTCTGCTTGAGTTTCTCTCTCCCTTTCCCCACTTGTAGACGCACACGCTCTCTCTCTCTCAAATAAATAAATCTTTAAACTACAAGTATTCTTAAGATAAAAACTATGCTCTCCAGTTGAACAGAGGACAGTCCAACTCCATCCTGCATCCATGTACACTAACTAACTGCGAGATGCTGGTCTCCCAGGGTGTCCAGTGTTTTGTCTGATTAGATGACAACTGCCAGTTGCCAGGGTAGAAAATGCATAATCGCAAAAGGTTACCCACTTTCCCAAAATGCCCAGGTAACTGGGGTGTCTGCCACGCCCCATTCACTGTGAATTTCAGCACTGTGGGAAATGCATCCAATTCAGAACCCAATCATGTAACAGAAGAAGGAGAAAAAGTTCCAGCAGGTACATTCATCCACACAAGAAATTATTTTCTTAATGGAATCATTAAACAGATGTGATAGGATAAGATTAATCTTACTAATACAACTGTATTTAGATGTGGAAACAACCCCAAATCACGACCTAAGTGATTTAGAAAACAAGAACAAGTGGTAATACCAAGTGAAAAGGCTTTCTCCCTCAAGGGCCACCTGGGGAAGAAGTGGGAGGTATCACTGAGCACCGTGAAGAGGAGGGTGACTAGTCTGTGCTCTAAACAGGAAAGGCAAAGGGAGTCTGGGTGCCAGGTACTACGGATATTTGTATGTGTCACCTTGTTCAATCCTCACTACCATGCCTGGTAAAGACTATGTTAAACCCATGAATGTACAAACTGAGACAGCATGAGGCAGGACCTGAACCTATGTCACCCTAACTGGGTTCTCTTTCTACATCAAGACACCCAACCAAGGTGTCCCCAGAGGACTAAAGACAAGCCTTTGCAGGGTCTGATTGCAATCTCTAAACAAAGTTTTGTAACATCTCAACAAATGCAACTTACTTATGAAGTTAACTACCCTTTGATTAAAATGTCTTGACACAGAGTCTCAATGGAGACCAAA
>NW_024426432.1:0-1021 GCF_017311325.1 Ursus maritimus | reverse complement strand
GCCCCACCTCCAGATGCCATTATACTGGTATTAGAGACTCAGCACTGGAATTTTGGAGGGACACAAACCGGCAGTCCGCTGCACCTGGGGTATCTGGGTAGCCCAGTGTAATCACAAGGATCCTTACCGGGGAAGCGGGAGGTCCTCGGGTCTGAGGCAGGGCAGCTGGGACAATTGAAGCAGAGGTTGGAGGGAGCCAAGGCATGCAGGTGGCCTCCAGAAACTAGAAGAGGCAGGGAAGCTGGTTCTCCTCTGGAGCCTCCTGGGGAAATGCAGCCCTGCTGACCCATGTGAAGACCTCCGACTGGCGGAGCTGTACCGTGATCATCTGTGTTCCTGGAAGTCTGTTGGGCAATTTGTATGTGGCGGTCTGTTACAGGAGCACAGAGAGCTAGAGGGAGAGTGGGTGCATGTGTGCAGCGCGGAAGAGACGCCTTCGGAGGCCAGCCCAGGGACTGGCTCTCAGGGTCGGCCCTTCACTTTGATGAGCGCGAGGTGGATGGTAATGCCTGCCCTGCCTTACCTCCCGGCGGTTCTGGAGCGGTTTGGAGAAGACGGTGGGGTGCGTAGCGCTTGGCTGCCCCTGCAGGGTACCGAGCAGGAGCTGTCCCTGTGCTGACGTGCAGTCCCGCCTTCTGAACCATGGGGGTCTTGAAACTTGTGCTTTCTGAGGCCAGCAGCCCTAAGGTCCAGACTTCAGCTGCTGACCATGTTCCTGCTGCTCCCCGGTTCTGTATTTGGTCCAGTGCTCCGTCTCTAACAGCTCCATTACACGATTCACTTTATAAGATCTGTGCAGAAGATTTGCACATGCGCCGAGTGTGCCCTGCATCTTACCTGAGCCCAGAGCACAGTGATGGGGGCGCAGCCCGCGTCTGCGTCCCCCTTCAGCTCAACCCTGCGCCAGGCTCTCTGTTCGGAAGGCTTCCTCTACTCTTCACGGTGGCCCTTGGGATGGTAGCCACTGTGACCTCCATGTCTTACAGATGGGACACAAAAGCCCGCTGAAGTGAAGCTCTCT
>NW_024426431.1:0-1021 GCF_017311325.1 Ursus maritimus | reverse complement strand
GCCTTCAGCTGAGGTCATGATCCCAGGGTCCTGGGATGGAGCCCTACATTGGTCTCCCTGCTCAGCCAGTCACCCCATCTCTCCATTTGCACACTGATGAAGTTTCCCTATCAGATGTTAAGTTGGAAGTCATGGTGACATGTATAATACTTAGATAATTCTCCTGTGAATACCAGGCATGCATCAATTTTAATTCTGAACTGAAGACTTCACCTTACTATTATGGCCTTGTCCTTGAAATATAAGAAAAATAATTATCCCTGCACAAATCTGATTTACTCTGTATTTCTTCTTTGACCAACACAATAAGCAAAGCCAGTATTAATCACCGTCTACCATTCACAGTATATTTTCTGTCTGATTTCATCTTTAAAATTCTCATCCCAGATGTAGTATGTAGTGGTGTGGTGACACTACTTCAGTCCTGGCACACAGTTTTTTTTTAATCAAAGAGAAATGAGAGGTAGTAACATGGAGTAGCAAACATACCACACTTGCCATCACAAAATACCAATCCCATCTGTGAGCCGAATGCCAGCCAAGTTTCCAGTTGTTAATACCATTGCGCATTCTCTAAGTAGAGTTTGGACATTTTATTATAAAGTATACATGTTTAGATAGACATATAGCTATATTTCTATTTAAATGGGTTTAAATAAAAATATAATCAATTACTTGACCATACTTACAAATGTTTCACTTCAGCCTTTTTCTTCTATTTGAGGATGTCTGTTTTCTGATATTTATTTATAAATATAAAGTATTCATTTTATACCTGTGCTAAATTTATTATTTATGTAATAATTTCCTTAGTGGTTAGGTCAAAACTATTTATAAATAAAACAAAATCATGTAAAAATTATAAGGTTGATATATACTAGTGACTGATTCTTACTCTTTTTTAACAACGGAAAAATATAGATGAAATACAGAGAAACGATGTATATGTATTATTGTTTTTTGGAAGTTCTTATGATAAAAATACTTGAAAGAGTAAAATTTAGTTGCAGGTTTTTTTTTT
>NW_024426430.1:12027-12323 GCF_017311325.1 Ursus maritimus | reverse complement strand
AACCCGGAGACATTCGAAGGACCCCGGCGCCAAAACGCTTGGGCCCACGCTCCCCTCCACAGAGACCTCACCTCGACCCACCCCTCCTTTCGCTGCACAGCTGGCGGATTGAGCCTGCTGGCGTCCCGGGGGCTAAACCTAACCCTAGGTCATCTCCTGAGGGGCTCCTCCCAAGCGACCCGGTGCCCCAATGCAGTGGATTGGGGACCCTGGAGCCACAGCGCCGGACTCACCTGCCTCCCCGCCACCACCCGGGCCACTAGGGTCCCTGCGGGTCATTCAGACTGGGAGAATTG
>NW_024426430.1:9729-10836 GCF_017311325.1 Ursus maritimus | reverse complement strand
GAGAGAACGGGCAGGGCCCTCCGAGCCTCTAGTGATGTTCAAAGGCCCCGTGCACCAAAACGCTGGATACCATACTCCTGCTCGCCAGTGCCCTCACCTCGGCCCACTTCTCCGCTCGTCGCACAGCCGGCGTATCCGTCCTTCTGGCCTACTGGGGTTTAACCCTAACCCTAAACCCTAAGCACTAAACTTAAACCCTAAACCTTAACCCCTAATCCTAATCCTAACCCCTAACCCTTATCCTAACCCTAACTCTACCCTAACCCTCACCCTAAACCCTAATCCTTAAACCCTAACATTAACACTAAACCCTAAACCCTAATCCCAAATCCTAATCCCGAAACCCTAAACACTAAACCCTAACCTTAACCACTAACCCCAAACCCCAAACCCTAACCCTAAACCCTAACCCTACCCTGACCCCTACCATACCTTTAACCCTACCCCTAACCCTACCACATCAGCTAACCCTATCCCTAACCTGTAACCTAACCCTAAACCTAACCTTAAACCGTACTCTAACCCTAACTCTAACCCGTACCCTAACCCTATCCCTAACCTGTACCCTAACCCTAAGTGTAACTCTAATACGTACTCTAAATCGTACCCTAACCCAGAACCTAACCCTAACGCTAAACTGTACCCTAACCCGTAACTTAAACCGTACCCTAAACCTAACCGTTACCCTAACAAGTACCCTAACCCATATCCTAACCTTAACCCTAAACCATAAACACTGACCCTAACCCATACCCTAACTTGTACCATAACCCGTACCCTAACCCTATCCGTACGCTAACCCTAACCCGTACCCTAACGGCAACCCTAAACCCTAAACCGTAACCCGTACCCTAACCGTAAACAGTACCCTTACCTTAACCTTAACCCATACCCTAAACTGTACCCTAACCCATACCCTAACCCGTATCCTATCCCTAACCCGGACCCTAACCCATACCCTACCCATACCTAACCCTAACGTGTACCCTAACCCATACCCTAACCCATACCTTAACCCTAAACTGTACCCAATCCCTATCCCTAACCCATTCCCTAACCAGTACCCTAACCCATACCTTAACCCTAAACTGTACCCAATCCCTATCC
>NW_024426430.1:7161-9719 GCF_017311325.1 Ursus maritimus | reverse complement strand
TACCCTAACCCATACCTTAACCCTAAACTGTACCCAATCCCTATCCCTAACCCATTCCCTAACCAGTACCCTAACCCTAACCCTAAACCATAACCTAACCTGTACCATATACCTAAACTGTACCCTAACCCTAACCCGTACCCTAACCCTAACCCGTACCCTAAACCGTACCCAAATCCATACGCCAACACTAACCCTAAACCGTACCCAAACCCGTACCCTAAACCGTACCCTAGTGCATACCCTAACCCGTACCCTAAACCTAACCCGTACCCTAAAACTAACCCATACTCTAACCCTAACCCTAACCCTAAACCCAAACCCTAAACCCTAACCCGTACCCTAAACCCTAATCTCTACCCTAACCCATAACCTCTAACCTGTAACCCCTAAACCCAACCCTAACCCATATCCTCTCCTTCCCCTAACCCTAACCCCTACCCTCACCCATAACCTAACTGTAACCCATACCCTAACCTTAACCCATACCCTAATCCATACCCTGACCCTGGGGATTGAGTACACCTGAGCCCCACCACAGGACTCAGCCTGCCACCCCTCAGGAAACCATGCCCCTTGGGGCGCTGCAGAGCATCCCATGCAGGAGAACTGGTAGGGCCCCCTGCGCCCCCAGTGATCCTCAGCGGCCCCATACACCCCAACCCTGAGGCCCACGCTCATCCCGCCCCACGCCTTCCCTTCAGCTTGCCACCGAGCTCGTCGCAGAGCCAACAGATCAGGCCTGCCGGGTTCCTGGGGCCTAGACCTGACCCTAGGTCGGCTGGGTAGGGCCCCTCCCTTGGGGCCCGGTGCCGAAGCCCCAGGGACTGGGGACACCTGAGCCCCACTGCAGGACAAAGACTGCCAGCCCGCAGGAAAAGATGCCCCTTGGGAGGCTGTAGAGCATTCAGGGCGGGAGAACCAGGAGAGCCCCCAGAGCCCCTGGCAAACTTCAGCGATCCCTAAACCCAACCTTGAAGCCCATGCGCACCCAAACCTGCACCCTCACCTCAGCCCGCAGCGGAGCTCGCCACATAGTGGGCAGATCTGGCCTGCGGAGTTCCTGGGCCACAACCCTAACCCTAGTTCATCTGTGGAGGGGCCCCTCCCCAGGAGCCTGGAGCCGCAGCCACGGGGATTCGGGACACCTGAGCCCCACAGCAGGACTCAGTCTGCCACCCCGAAGGAAACCGTGTGCCTTGGGAGGCCATAGAGCATTCAGGGCAGGAGAACGAGGAGTGCCCTCCTGAGCCACCAGCGAACTTCGACGGCCTCCCGCACCCCAACCCTGAGGCCCACGCTCACCCTCCCCACACCCTCACCTCAGCCCGTGTAGCTAGCCATACAGCCAGCAGATCGGGCCTGCGGGGCTCCTGGTGCCTAACCCAGGCCCAAGTCGGCCGTGGGTGGGGGGGCCTCCCCAGGAGCCTTACACTGCAGCCCCGGAGAATTGGGATACCTGTGCCCCACCGCAGGACTCAGCTTGCCACCCGACAGGAAACCATGCCCCTTGGGGCTCTATGGAGCCTACAGGGAACGAGAACTTGGGGAGGCCCCCGGAACCCGTCCCCATCCTTTGGAAGCCCTCCGTGCCCCAACCTTGAGGCCCATGCTCACCCTCCCCCATGGCCTCCTCTCAGCCCTCCACAGAGCTCGCCGCACAGCCTGCTGATTGTCCCTGCCGGGCTCCTGGACCCTAACCCTTACCCTTGGTTGGCCACAGAGGGGCCCCTCCCCAGGGTCCTGGCACTGCACTCCGGGGGATTGGGGACACCCAAGCCACACCGTAGGCCTCAGCCTTCAGCCCACAGTAAACTGTACCATTTTGGGGAACAACACAGCATTCAGGGCAAGAGAATTGGGGCACCCCTGAGAGGCCCTTCTGGTGAACCCCAACCTTTCTGGGCCTTCTGGATGAAACCCCAAGGCTCACACTCACCCGCCCTTGTTCCCTCATCTCAGTCAGACTGGGAGTTCTCTGAGCACTGGGCAGTTCGGACCTGCTGTCTCTTGAGGCCTAACATAACCCTGGGTCTTCTGGTGAGGGTCCCTCCCCGTTTGCCTGCCTCCAAGGCAGCAGCCATTGGGCTCACCTCTGCACGACTAGAGGACTCAGCCTGCCCCACAGCAGGAAACTGTCCATTTGGGGCTGCAGCAAGGATTCATAGGAAAATCGGAGGGCCCCCCTCAGCCCATCCCAAGCAACCCCAACTTTCAGAGATCTCCCCGGATACAATTAGTAGCTTCACACTGACCTTTAAACTTGCTCTCCAAGGAGATCTTTTGAAATTCTCCACACTTCCAACCGATGGCATCATCCAGCTTCAGTGCCTTACCCAGCTTTAGGTCTTGAGATGGATTAAAATGGGAAGTCATTTCACTGATGACGACGTACTGGTGACCAAAAGATACATGCATAAATGCTTCATATCACTTGGCTTCAGGGAAATGCAAATCTAAACCCCTATAGATGCCATATCACACGAGGCCGAATATCTAAAAATAAGAAGACATGAAACTATACATGTTGGAGAGGATGTGGAGAAACGGGAACCCTC
>NW_024426430.1:0-219 GCF_017311325.1 Ursus maritimus | reverse complement strand
AAAAATATCTGTGAATCATATGTGTGAGAAGAGGCTAATATCCAAAATACACAAAACACTCATACAAATAAAAACAAAAAATATATATATATATAGAAAAAAAACAAAAAATATATATATATATAAAAAATGGGGGGAATATGTGAATAGACACTTTCGAAAGATGGCACACAGGTGTAAACAGACAGAAGAAGTTGTTCGACATCACTAATCATCGTC
>NW_024426429.1:0-1021 GCF_017311325.1 Ursus maritimus | reverse complement strand
TCTCCTTATGTCTTGCTGGTTACTAAAGGTAAAAATAAAAAACCCTCAAATGTAGGTGTGAAACTCAGTTTTGGTTCAAAAACATATCACTAAAAAGAAACCTTTTAAAGAGAACTTAAATTATATGTATAAAATGTTCAAAGCCAGGGAATAAATAAGTAATTGAGATGGCTATTAAGCCTAGATCAAATATCTTTTTTTAATTTAAATATTAGGTAGTTAACATACAGTGCAATATTGGTTTCTGGAGTAGAATTCAGTGATTAATCAGTTGCATGCAACACCCAGTGCTCATCATAACAAGTGTCCTCCTTAATACTCAACACCCATCTAACCCATCCCCCACCCACCTCCCTCCATCAACCCCGTTTGTTCTCTATTATGAAAAGTCTCTTATGGCTTGTTTCCCTCTCTCCTTTTTTTCTTTCCCCCTTCCCATATGTTCATTTGTTTGCTTTCTTAAATTCCACATATGAGGGAGATCATATAGTATTTGTCTTTCTCTGACTGACTTATTTCACTTAGCATAATACACTCTAGCTCCATCCATGTCATTGCAAATGGCAAGATTTCATTTTTTTTTTGATGGCTGAGTAATATTCCGTGTGTGTGTGTGTGTGTGTGTGTGTGTGTGTGTGTGTGTACAACTTCTTCTTTATCCATCAGTTGATGGACAGTTGGGCTCTCTATAGTTTGGCTATTGTTGATAATCCTACCAATAACATCAGGGTGCATGTATCCCTTCCAATCTGTATTTTTGTATCTTTTGGGTAAATATCTAGTGGTATAACTGCTGGATCATAAGGTACTTCTATTTTTTAACTTTTTGAGGAACCTCCATCCTGTTCTCCAGAGTGGCAGCACCAGTTTGCATTCCCATCAACAATGCAAGGGGGGGGTTCCCCTTTCTCCACCTGGTGTTTCTTGTGTTGTTAATTTTAGTCATTCTGACAGGTGTGAGATGGTATCTCATCATGGTCCTGATTTGTATTTCCCTGATGATGAGAGATGTTGAGCACCT
>NW_024426428.1:0-1021 GCF_017311325.1 Ursus maritimus | reverse complement strand
AAAGTAAGCTAGAGAAAAGAAAATGTTATTAAGAAAGTCATAAGAAAGAGAAAATGCACTTACAGTACTGTACTGTATTTATCAATAAATCCACTTATAAGTGACTCATGCAGTTTGAACTCATGTTGTTAAGGCTCAACTGTAGAATTAATGACAAATGACATAGTTAAAATAATTTAAGGTGGTTCCTTTTAGGGAGAAGGCCAAGGAGTTCAGAAGTGGAATTGTTTATTTTTTTTCTTCACTCTCCCTTCTTCCTTCCCTTACTCTTTTTCTTTCCCTTTTTCTCTTTAGTTTTTCCATTATTTCTGATCTTAGGTTTTATACTTCTAAACTATATACATATTAATTCAAAGAAAAAATTAAATCAAAAGATAAGTCCATACAACATTTAATTCAATGATGTATCTGTATTTCATATAATTTACTGTTCAATTTTTCAGAGATTTTGGTGTTCCATCATTTCACTGAAATCATGGAAAAGGGAATAGAAGATTGTTATTATTCATATATCAAGCATTGGTGACTTTTCTCAGTGTTAAGATACTGAACATAAGGAACAGGGTATGCACAAATAAATATTTGTTGACTCAAGCACAGTGAATTAATAGTGTCATTATTTCTATCTCCATTAGATAGTATATGGAAGGCATAAATTGAATTTTAGTTATTATCTACTCAATATTTTTTACCAAGTTACACTTAACACAATGGAGTGGTTTGTTGTTGTTAACATTGTTTTAATTAAACTGGATAATTGTGGCGTGTTTTTCTGAGGTAGTCTTTGAAAAATCATTAATTCAAGTGGCTATTTGCCCTTGGCAAAAAAGCATGTAATGCTTCCCCAAGGTGATTAGATTTGGGGGGGGGGGTTATTTTAGTAAGCTGGATAATTGTGAACTAATTATTTTAAATGATGATTGTGTGTTGGCAATAATTGAATATTTAAGGGTAATGAGTTTAACTGGTAATAGGAGATTGCTACTTTGGAGACTATACAATAAGAGCTGGTATCCATTTA
>NW_024426427.1:0-1021 GCF_017311325.1 Ursus maritimus | reverse complement strand
TTTCTTCCTTCCTGCCCTCAGTCACGAGGTGGCTGGCCATTCTTGTTGCACCTCGTGATGCCAGCGCCACAGCCTCCCTGGCAAATAAGAGCCTCCTGAGCAGAGCTGAGGGTCCTTTGCTTTCCCATCTCAGTGACTTTTTGTTCCCCATCGTTATGTTGAGGCTAAACTGGTCAAGTGCCCTCCATCCCCTAATGAAGACCGGAGGCTCAGGAGGGCACAGCTGGGGAGAGATGATGGACAGTCCCTCAGCACCATATTCTGTCTTTCTGGTGTCATGTGGCCAGATCCCTCCTCTTGGCCTTGGTGAGCTGCCTCCACAGCACAAGGGTTCACGTCTTCAGCAGTCCCGGGACAGCACCCCTTGCCCCTCCTCCCCACCCATCCCCCTCCATCCTTCACAGCAGCTGCTTCCGGTTGGGCAACCGGAGCTGGTTTCAGGTCACTTTCATCACCAGGTGCCTCCTCACTAGCTATGGCTGGGAAGCGAGGACACGGGTGAGGGCAAACGAGGAAGGTGGCTGCAGCCGTGCCGCTGCGGTGAGGAGGATGGGCTGAGGTTGGCATGATGGCCACGACTGCTGGAGAACCCTGCCTAGGCGATTCCCTGTGGGCCTCGAGCTGGTATTTCCATCCGGCCAAAGTCAGGACAAGTTGAGGAAAAGCTCAGGAAAGGTCCACCCGCTGTTCCCTCCAGCAAGTTTCTCCTGCTGGCCCTGGAGGCCTCTAGGTCTAAGCTCATTTGCTGAGAAGGGGTGATTGACAGGCAGTCTCTTTGTCACCCCGCCCTCCACCTTGCCTCCAGTTTGCTTTTGTGAGGAGGGGTTCATTGCTCCCCTCTCCATGCAGACCCCAGGAAGAAAGGCTAGTTCTTGATTACCAGTATGTCCTATGCAAATGATTTAGGATAGGAAGTTCTTTTTAAATGCAGTTTTATTATTATTTTTTTTAAGTAAACTCTTCTCCCAGCGAGGGGCTCAGACTCACAACCCTGAGATCAAGAGTTCTATGCGCTACCCAC
>NW_024426426.1:0-1021 GCF_017311325.1 Ursus maritimus | reverse complement strand
GACTCAGAATGATGTCACTGATGTCACAAAACAAACTGCTGTGAGCCTAGACCCTGAAAAATCCAAGGGTGTCCCAAAACACCCTTGATTCCGACACCAATTGCAAGCTCCACAGTTCCTGAGACCACCTCAGTTTTGGTAATTCCCTAGATGGACCCAGATAACTCACTGAAACCTGTTGCATCCATAGATATGGCTTATTATAACAAAAAGATGCAGATTAAAATCAGCCGAAGGGGAGGCACATGGGCTGGGGCCAGGAGGATTCAGCAAAAGCTTCCAGTTGTCTTCTGTCAGTGGAGTCATATAGGCAATGTTAACTTCTCCTGGCACCAGTGCATGATACTATGCATGGAGCACTGCCAACCAAGAAAATTCACCCAACGTGGGTACCCACAGTGGGGAGGGCGGGGTAGTGTGCTTAGTCTTACAGACTTGCTTGACCATTCATTCAGCTGACTTTAGTCTCGTCCAAATTCACGGTAAAAGCTTTAACCCTCAATCTTTGGTGGTTTTCTTTCTTAAAGTTCTCTAAAGTAAATTATCAAAATTTGACTTAAACCAGCTGTTTATTCAATATAAGGTTCAAATTCATGACCTCAGTAGAGTCATCTGGTCATGAAACAATTCCTTTAATCACTCAAAAGACTCAGATAAGAAATTAAGACTAGGTAACACTACAATTGACACTGGGATGGCATCTCAACAACTGGAGAAGGAATGAGCCAAGAAAAGACAAGCAATGAATGTAGAATGGCTTGGCAAATACAGTTGCAATGTCAAAAAGGTAAATCAATAGTTATTTGTTAAATAATGAGACCACACAGCCTCAGCACAAGGACGCCAGCAGGGGACACTGTGGATCTTCTCAGAGGACTGGCAGGAACTCAAGTGGTTCCAATTTAATGGACCCTGAACAGTTGTTCACTGGCCTGTGTAAAACCTCAGAGCAGCTGCTACCTCCCAAGGAGTAAATCCAGGGCACACAGCCACCCCTGGCCTGCCCCCTGCCCCCTCCACC
>NW_024426425.1:0-1022 GCF_017311325.1 Ursus maritimus | reverse complement strand
CCCCTGATTTACTTACCTCCAAACCTCATGCACGATCAATCGTTGATGTTGCCTTTTTACTCCTACTCCGAGTTTACCCACGGATCGTAAAAACGTAATGGAGACTGGACAGTAACATCTGTCTTGATGTATCTGATCCCAGGTCCCAAATGACACTTCATGGGCCACAAGAATGCAGACCTCCAGATTGTTTCAGGGTGCCCCCACCGCCATCGATATTTCAAGATCGCGCTTACCCTCCTCTCGTATGTTCATCTCCTTCTTCACACCTGTGTAAGCTGTTCCAAGTCTCAACCGGGCAGAGCAACGTTGGGAGTGATACCCTGCCTTTTGTTGGGCCGCCCTTCTGATGATAAAAAAGCTTTCTTTGCTTTCAAACCAGTGTCTCACACATGAGCTCACTGCACGTGGGGGCACAGACAAGTTTGAGCTCGGTACCAAAGGTTGACCTAGGAGCTACTGGTTAAACCAGGATTCTTCAAGATTTGAGAGGATGGATTTGAGGGTTATAAAATGCAGGGGCACCTGGACGGCTCAGCCAGGTAAGCATCTGAGTCTTGATCTCAGCTCAGGTCTTGATCTCAGGGTCATGAGTTCAAGCCCCTCTGGAAAAAAAAATCTTAGAATTATGAAATGCAGAACATTGAATGTGTAGGTGACCGCATGTCCGGCTTAGTTAGATGTGGTCACTGGACGCTTGGCTAAAGCCGCTATTTGGAATTTTACATCAATGGAGGTAGGACCTGTAACGAATATGGCTAAGGGAGAAGACCACCAGGAAGCCCTCCTTGTTTGAGATCTAGCTTTATTTTTTTTAAAGATTTTATTTACTTATTTGACAGAGACAGCCAGCGAGAGAGGGAACACAAGCAGGGGGAGTGGGAGAGGAAGAAGCAGGCTCCCAGCGGAGGAGCCTGATGTGGGGCTCGATCCCAGAACGCCGGGATCACGCCCTGAGCCGAAGGCAGACCGGTAATGACGGAGCCACCCAGGCGCCCCTGAGATCTAGCTTTAACAACATC
>NW_024426424.1:0-1022 GCF_017311325.1 Ursus maritimus | reverse complement strand
CCCCCTTTGGAGAGATATTCATGCTCCTCTCAACCTCATTTGGACCAAATTACTGATGATGTGTGTACAACCCCATCATTTGACCCATATTCACATTTACAGTTCCTGGAAAACAAAAGTCACTAGGGCTAATTAGTGCAGAAAAGACTGCTTAGAACCACCAGGGGTTCAAAAGATAGGGAACAGGATAGAGAGGCAGGATAACAGAGAAGTCAGGAGTGGAAAGGTAAATAGCATTAATAGAGTATCGGTTGGTACCTAGTGAATACCTGTGGAAGAGGAATCTTTATAGGTATTTCTGTTCCTGTACACACTGCCCATTATGTTCCACTCTATCCCTTCACCACAATTATACCTGCTTCCTTGAATTATGTATATTGTTATAAAATATTTCTTGAATTCCTCTTTATGACTATGTAACCATGTTTGCAATTTTTCTATAGAATACTGTTGTCTTTTTCCCCCTGAAAAAAAGGTCAAACGTCATACTATTTAAATATACTAGTTATCTGTTGCTGTGAACCAACTTACCCTAAATTCATCAGCTTAAAATAGCACCTCTTTATTATCTCATGATTTTGTGGATCAAGAATCTAGCATAGCTTAGTGAGCACCTGTGCTTTAGGGTTTCTCAAAAGTTGCAATCAAAGTGGGGTTATGGTCTTATCTGAATGCTCAACTGGAGAAAGATCAGCTTCCAAGCCCACTCACTTGGTTCCCTGAGAGCTAGTGGACTGGGCTTGCTTCATCAGAGCAAACATACGAAAGAACAAGGGAGGAGGATGGGGAGAACAAAAGTTCACCATCTTTTGAATTCTTATCATGCAGGTGATATGTCATAACGTTTGCAGTACTCTGTTCATGAAAAAAAGAAAGTCACTAGATACAGCTCACACTCAAGGGAAGGGCTTACACAGAGGTCTGAATGCCAAGACGTAGGGAATCACTGGAGCTAGGAGAGTAGCTGGCGACCACAGTTTGTTTGAGTCTTAGATAGCAAGTTTTTTGTTTTTTTTTTTTTT
>NW_024426423.1:0-1022 GCF_017311325.1 Ursus maritimus | reverse complement strand
AGGAGTGGGAGAGATGGAGCAGCGTGGGCATCTCGGGTGGGGGCCCATGACAGGTGTCCCGGGAGAGGACGCCCAAGAGCTGGGGACTGCCCCGTGGAGTCCTTGGCTCTGCCGGGGTCATAGGGACTTAGGTTTGTCTTTTGAGAACCTGGGGAAGCTCCTGATAAGAAAGAGAATCAGATCAAATCCAAAGAAACAGAAAGGAGAATGGTGGGTGTCAGGGGCTGCGGGAGGGGCCGTGCAGGGGTGGGGAGCTGCTGTTTAGAGGGGGGGAGTTTCAGTTTGGGAAAATGAAAAAGATCTGGAGATGGATGGAGGTGATGGTCACCCAGTCTTGTGAATATACTTAATGACATTGAACTATACACTTAAGAAGAGTTAAAATGGAGAATTTTTATATGATATATATTTTACCATAATGAAAATAAGAGGGAGACAGGATGCGGGCATCTGCCTCCCAGGGGCATCAACATCCCACTAGGATACCGCCAGTGAGATAAAGATAGGATAAAGCATCTCCCTCTCCACTCGGCCCTCTGTGTTGCCTACCCCTAAGCCACACAGAGGATATGCAAGAGGAAACCGGTCAGGCCTCAGCCCCTCCCCCGGTTCTGAGGGTTCTGAGGGTCAGTCTTGGAACAGGATGCTGGAGAGCCCTGCCCGGAGGAAGAGGTGGACTGAACAAGACAGATCATCAGCCAGGTGACGGACACCTGCCAGGGATCCTACTGGTCCTCAGAGCTGTCCCAGATACCTTCTGGAATCTGAGGAAAGAGAAATTTTGACAAGTACAGTATAAATCCATTTCATCATTTTGCTCTCCAAGTTACACGGGTTTGACTACAGGATTTTTTTTTCCTTTTCTTAAAATTTACAACAAAAGATACCCCAAACAAAGTCAAAGGCAAAGATTAACTGGGAAAAAACATTATGCTAGCTAAAACAAAGGGTTCCCATCAGCACCATGTCAAGAACTCTCATGAGCTAATAAGAAAAGTCAAATAACTTACAGAAAAATGGGC
>NW_024426422.1:0-1022 GCF_017311325.1 Ursus maritimus | reverse complement strand
CCCCCCCAACCACTCATGCTTTCTCTCTCAAATAAATAAAATATTTTTTAAAAATTAACTCAAAATGTAACAGACCTAAATGTAAAGCTAAAACCATAAAACTTCTAGAAGAAAACAGAGGAGAAAATCTTAGTGACCTTAGGTTTGGCAAAGAGTTCTTAAATATGATACAAAAAGCAGGAACTACAGGAGAGAAAATTGATAAGCCGGGCTTTATCAAAATTAAAAACTTTCACTTTGAAAGGCAAAGCCACAGAATGGGAGAAAATATTTGCAAAACATATCCACCAAAGCACTTTTATCTAGCATTAACAGAACTCCTTACACACAATAAGACAAGCGATCCAGTTAAAAAAAAAAAAGAAAGAATGGAAAAAGACCCTAATTTACCAAAGAGGGTCACAAAGAAGCACGTGAAGACACGGTCGACATCATTAGGCATTACGGAAATGGTATTTAAAACCACAATTTAGACATACCCACCAGAACGATGAGAATTTAAAGGGTTTACCATACAAGGTATTGGCAAGTATGTGGAAGAACAGAAACTCTCTCACTGCTGTTGGGGGTGTGGTACAACCATTCCAGAAAAAGTCTGGTAGCTTCATAGCGAGGTAAACATACACCTACCATATAACCCAGCCATTCCACTCCTAGGTATTCTTTCAAGAGAAATGAAAGCATATGGCCACACAAAGACTTGTACACACATATTCATAGTAGCTTTATTTGTGAAAGCTCCCAAATTGGAAAACAACCCACATTTCCATCAAACAGACGCAAAAACAAAAATGTGGTATTGCCATACAATGGGAAATAGTCATCAAGAAGAAGAAATTGTTCACGAAGGCAGCTGCATAGATGAATCTCAAAATAATTACGCCGTAAGAAGCTAGCGCCCAAAAAAGGACATACTAAATTATTCTATTTATATAAAATTCCAGAAAATGCAAAAGAACATGTAGTGATGAGAGCAGAGCAAACTTCTGAAGGTAATGGATATCTTCATTATCTTGATTTGG
>NW_024426421.1:0-1022 GCF_017311325.1 Ursus maritimus | reverse complement strand
GAGGTTTCAGGCTTTCTGAAGGGGTCCCCACTTAACAAATGCCAAGGCTCCTTTTCCTGGACCCTGGAGCATTAATATCCAAGTCTCCAGGTTTCCCACACCCCACCTCACACCACCTGGCCTGCAGAGCAGCACAATCAGCTCTAGCAGTCTCCACAGTAAATCATGCTTTAGCTCCCTTTTGTTTCTGTCCCCTGTGGACCGCCAGTTCCAGACTTTAGAAAACATTTAATACTTTTCTAAGAACTTCCCTACATTAAAACAAAACAACAGATTAACCCCAATCTTTGTTCTGTTTAATTTAGCATTTCTAGGTGTTTGTAGCTATCATTTTCAGGTTTTCTTTTACCTTTTAGATGTTTAGACTTGGGATTAAAATTGTATATTTAACTTTAGATTCTTCATTCTATTACTGTACTTTGTACAGTATATAAACACAGTTAATTAGAATGATTGATTTGTATGTGTAATCTCATACAGCATCAGTGATGATCCTGGATTAAAAGCACAAATTCTTTTTAGGGCCATATCTCTATTACAATTAATATGTTAAATATTTTGTGCTCTAGTTGTATAAATTTATTTAGTGCACCTCCTATATGGATTAGCCTTGAAAAATCTGCTTAACCATTTTTAAGGGTTCCAGAGAACACTAACTTTCTAAGCAACTAAGAAGAAGCTTAACCTGTAGCTATCAATCTATCTAATTGATTTATTAATATATCTAGTTTCTGCTCCTTACAGGAGAAAAGGCAAGGAGGCTGTTTACCTAAACTGTATAATGTATTGTCTTTCAACTTCACTTATACATTAGTCTAGAAGGACATGCCAGTCATTATAAAGCAGGAAGGCACAGAGCAACTAGCCCTGGCATAGTTCTTTCTACAAAGTGTATCATCCACTCACAGTAACAATAAAAATATGAACTCTAAGCTATTCATGCTCTCATAACTGGTTTTTATTACCTGAAAAATGCTTTTGTACCCTTTATTATTTCTGGTTATGGATATGGGTCACATCTT
>NW_024426420.1:0-1022 GCF_017311325.1 Ursus maritimus | reverse complement strand
TTCTGCGATGGCTGTCACTGAACACTGAGCAAAATGGCCCCACTCTGCCTCTGGGACAGCACAGTCACTGCTCACGGGAGTTGCTCTCCTCTTCACAAAGCATCTCTTGACACTGCTTACACGCAGTCCCCGGGAGCCACAGAAAGACCAACCTGGAGAGGGGCCTTTGCCACGGTTCTAAGGGGCACACGGAGCAGCTGGATTGAGCCTGTCACTTGTTCCCTCGAGTGGTGGCAAGAGGAAGAGAAATGACAGCACAGTATCAAAAGTGATGCAAGACTGAACGCCAGTTCAGTCGTGATTCTCTAATAAGGAACTTCTGAGGCAAGTTTTGAAAATTATTTTTGAGACCACAGAGTCAATGAGAGCTTCTCTGAAAGCGATGCTAACATGCTAGCAATTGGAGAGTCATGCATCTAGGTTCCCTCTCTTCACCCCTGCCTATCAGCGCCCCTGGTTTTTCAATTTTAATTGGGTCTGGCACATGCAACTTCTCTCTTTATTTCTGTCTGACAGATTTGACCACTTGGCATATTCGCCACTTGGCCACCTACCAACAGCATGAGCACTGGGATGAGTCCCCGTGGAGATTCTCTCCTCTGCTTCAGCCCAGCTTGGTCTGGAAATGCGTTGAGATCTACGGCAATAAAAGCACAGGGAGACAATTCAGTTGCTTGATGGGGGCACTGCTTTGCTCTCGTGTGTCAGGGAGAACTGTAGTTCGCAAGTTCACGTGTATACATCCTCAACGTCCTCGCAGCCACGCCCACCTCACAAATCTCTCTCTGGCCTAAGAGATGCCCCCGGGACAAAATGACCTCTTGGACCAATTTATTTATTTATGATGAAGTGATCACAGTTCATCATTCCTTTCATATGTGATATTAGGACTCCCCAAATAACATATTCTTTGCTAAATTGCTCAGACGTATAATTTGGAAATAAGGAGCCACCTGGAATCTATGACTACATGACTCTTCACGTTCAAAGCAAACAGACAACCTAATACACAATTTAGGAAA
>NW_024426419.1:11178-12343 GCF_017311325.1 Ursus maritimus | reverse complement strand
TACCTGCTCCCATATCACAGAAACCACCAGAAACTCAGCTTCGCAAAGACAGGCTGTGTCCACAGACAGGCGTATAGCACCCCCTCACCCTGAACTTTGGAACAGCTCAAGCTTAAGCTCCCCATTGTCCCCCAGGGACAAAGGCGGGAGGTGCCCAGCATCACTGTGTCGCGGTGCTGTGTCTGAGGCTCCAGGCCGTGTCCTGGGTGCCTGAGGGCATAGCCTGGGGACTGCGTTCCTCCCCTAAACTCTTTTCTCTCCCATTAGTCAGGGAACTTCCTGGTGCCAACCCCTCCTGCTTCTTGTCTCAAAACCACACATAGTCGCCTGTGCTGGGCCAGGGCCCCCTGCAGACCACCCCTACAGACCCCAGAGGGCACCTCTGCTCTGAAGCCTCCTGTGCCCCTCACTTCTAACCAGAGTGCATGTATGGGTCTGGTTCTGCCCTCAGACCTAATGCTTTGAGATAGTCACCATCAGGAACAACGTAGCTCCAGGAAAGGGGAGAAGTCACTACTGAAAGTGCAGTGCAGGAACCAGGTAGCTCATTCTCCAGTCTCTCAGCACAGGATCACCTGTGAGAGGCCTCCTGTCTCCCGGAGCAGAAGAACCGAACATGGTGCGGGATGGGCAGAGAAGGGAGCCCGTTCAGTTTAACTTTAAGCCATACAGAGGGAGGAAAAAGCAAGCCAGGCAGTGCTAGGGAAAACAAAAAAGCTGAAACACCAAAAGTGCATAGACGGAGGCTGCCCTTGGAAGCAAAGACTCTCAGCAGACGCCTCGGGGACCGGTCAGGCCCGTGGCTGGAATGAGAGCTGCGCTCACCATCGATTTCGGAGGCAGAGTGTCCACGGCTGCCTGCTTGGCCCGCGGACTTCACGAGGGCCAAGCCTCAGAACCCTGGCTAGGCCTGGGTAGACGTATGCACACCGAGACTTCCTTCCTTCAGATACACACGTGGTCATTGGTGAACACAACACACAGCTCATTCCTGGTGTAAAGCTTTGGGGAAGCCATGGGCACACGTCATCACCGAGCAGGGCCAGCATATCCCAGATGAGCGGTGGTTGCCAATATTCCATTTATGAGCCTCTGTTCTCACCAGCTAATAGGGCTTAATGAACTCCTTTTTGTATTTTATTTCAACAAATCCATGTCATTAAAG
>NW_024426419.1:0-2957 GCF_017311325.1 Ursus maritimus | reverse complement strand
CGCTTCTGGAAGTTGGAAAAGCAGATGAGCTGGATTCTAAATGAGGTGTTTTCTTACCATCATTAGGGGGCCACACGGAGCCAGCTAGATTCCAGAAGTCATTCGTGGCCTTGGAGTGTCTGGTCCATGCACAGAGTCACCTGTGGTAGAGAATGCTCGGCCAGACCACAGAGTCCTGTGTAACAGTGTAACCTCGTCATGTCTCCACGTAACACCGGAGAGGCACCTGCCTCATGGGTTTCCTCTCCTCCCTCCAGCCCCAGGCCTGCCAGTGAGGCTTCTGTTGCCAGAAGTGACACTCAGTCCGTGTGGATGGTGTGGCAGCCGCCGGAGGAGCCCAACGGCATCGCTCTGGGTAAGGAAGCGGCCGTGATTAAAGAGATCGTAGCTCAGAGGGAAAGCAATTGCATTGATTTCCTCTGTTCTTGTTACATGTCAAAGAGGTTGAACAACAACAACAACAAAATCCTGCCTGCCACAGTCCGGCATTTTTAGCGCTGGGAAATGTGGGACCCTCTACTGTCCTAGGAGCTGTGTTCTGAGGTTTCTTTGCAGATTGAAATTTACATTTTGTTAGCCCAGAATTTCTTCCATTTGTTCGTGGTTCACAACAAAACCATCTGTAATTGGCCCTTCCTTCAGCTCTGAAATAACCTGGCTGTTTCCATGGGCGTCTGGGAAGCAGCGGCCTCGTTTTTCATGGGAGCCAGAGACCCAGACTTTGCTCCCAAGTTCCAGGAAACATCCTCGGCTGCAGGGCCTTCACCTCATCCTTCTAAGAAGTTTCCAGCGTGACTTGTGTGCCTTGGGTCCCTAGGAAATGGTTTACTTTTAATGTTTCATTCAGGGGGGCAACTCTGATAGCATTGATGAAAAGCCTTATTTTTTCTTAGTTCCCCAAAGGAGGCAAGTTTTATTTAAAAAAAGAAATCATCAGTTCCCTTATTTAGTCACCCCTTCACCACGACAAATTCAGGGCTTCCCCTATGCGTGGTGTCGCCTGCATGGTGGGCAGTAAGGAGTGAAGAAGATGCACCTGTCCTCAGGAGGCATGTGGCTCACGGCACCACTGGGGCGAGGCACAAGGATGATGCAATGTGATAGGTGACTAATAACGGTTCACGAGATGATCCACAAGCGGGTCCCCCAGGCCAAGGGGCTCTCAGCGGACGGAAGGTGGCTTTAGAGCTGGATCTTGTCGATGAGTGGCCTCTGGAGTCCTGGAGGAAGGGAAGAGGGACATCCACTCAGCCAGAGGGAATGCCTTCTTCCTGTGAGAGTGTAGGCAGATCCCTGCCTGCGGATGTGGGCAGGGCCAGGCCTGGGTTGCTTGGGGATGGCCGGCTCTGCCATGAAGGGAGTGCCCAGGGGCCCAGACCTGTGAAATCAGGCATCTAACAGCCAGGGCCCCAGGCTCGATCTACTCTCCAGACCCAGGCCAGCCTCTGATAGGCTATGTCCCTAATCCAGACTCGCAGCAGACCCCCAGATATGTTAGCTCGTGTACTGGGTGGTTTACAGGAAGATTATAAACCTGAGCTTACAGACAGGTAGTGAAATTCACCACTTACACCTGCTTCTGATATTAGGATTCTAAGATTCAGTTTGAAAAAGGGTTTTACTTCATTAGAAAACATTTTTAAATAATCTGTGCTGAGGGCAGTAGGGAGTCCCCCAAGGGCTTTGAGCAGCAAAGTGATGGAATCAGGTTTGCCTTCTAGGTAACAACGAGAGAGGCAAATAGTTTTGAGTTCTTGAGTCACGATCATGGGGAGGACAGAGCCTGAGGCATCCCGACGTCGTCTGCTGCCAGGCTGGGCCCTCCTCAGTCTGACCCTTCCTCGTGCGATTTCTGGAGTTGCTGGGTGGGGTATTTTGCCGAGTACAGTATTTCTGAAATGGGTGACCTTCGGAACCGCAGGTTCTTGCTATTTTAAAATCACAAGGAGCCACCGAGGAAGCTGCTGGTGAAATGTGTATTTCAGATCCTGTCGGATAAGACAGGATCCCAGACACCTGTTAGGCCCCACACCTTGTGCTCGAGACCTGGGGCGGGAGATGGTCTGCAGAGTGCATGGATGGGCCAGAAGTCTCCTGGAGCCCCTCAGCACCACGCCCTGGCTGCTGCCTCTTCTGGACAGAGCAGGGCTAAACATCTGATGACCAGTGGGCGTCCCCAGCTTGCTGTGAGACAGGAAACCTTTCTTGAGCACAGAATGTGAATTCTGTCCTGTCACAGTACCTGGAGTCTCCAAGAAGCAGAATCTCCCCATCCTGCTGAGGAGGGAGGCCCCATTCCCACCCCGCCCTGGGCCTGGCAGCTCCGGCTCCCACCGCTCCTGCTGCTCCCGCCACAGCCTCTGCCCTCTGCCCTCTGCTCCAGTACTGCGGCTGGTGCTAATTCTGTGCCCACCTCTGCACTCCCTGTAGCCATCCTGGGCCGATAGGAGTCATTCGGACAGGAGGACCTCCCGGGAGAGGGATGGGAGGCCAGTGAGCATTTCACATGTATGTCTCTCTTACTGTAGACAGACATGCATTCTGATTTTGTAGCCATGGCTTTGAACTACTCATCCTGGGTCCTCCTCGCAAACATGGGGAGGTTGTGGCCTGAGCCAGGGCCAGCCCACTGTGCTTGCTGGTCCTTTGCCCCTTCTGTGCCTCTAAAATCTACATTCGATGTGACTCCACGGCCGTCCCTGCCTGGTTGTGCCCACTGTCATCACACGAGTCTCACTGTCCAAAGATAAAATCTCATCACGTACTTTGAAGGGCATCTGTAACGTTTGTGCATCTGTTTGAGAAAGCACTGTGAAAGGAGAATTCAGACCATGATGGGGTAGCATTTACATTATTCAGATTGGGAGTCCTAGAAAGTCTTGATACGACCCAGGTGAGACGGGGAAGTGGGCAAATACATGCTCATATGCTCCCGGAGAATGATATGGTCATGTCTG
>NW_024426418.1:0-1022 GCF_017311325.1 Ursus maritimus | reverse complement strand
GTGAGTCTTTCAGCCACGGTAGGAGCTTTGAACACGCCAGAGCAGGCGAGCATAATTGCTGCTTGGAAAATGTAGCTTCTATTTAAGGAAGGCATAGACTAGTGCTAGAAACTCTTTTGTAATCCAATTAACACTCTGAACAGACATAGGAACAGGTGTGTAGGCAGAGCATAATTTATGAGTTTACTGGAATAAATGATCCTTATAGGTCCTTCTAGGCCTTGGCAGGCTCTGAATGCTGACAAATACATTTCTTCTATGTCTCTAGGCACCTTTGCCAGGAGTAAACCTTTGTAACCTTTTGTTTTATTTCTACTTTGTTGTTCAATTTTTCTGATGTTTATTCATATAAACGCACTCAGCCCCACTGGTACTACCAGATGAGGTGAGATGACATGAGGTGGGGAAACCCCTGTTATTCCAGATTTGTTACCAAGAAATATGTCAGCCATTAGAGCATTTCCCTTTGTGTCGAGCTTCTAGGAAGATCAGACGTATAGTTAATGTTCAATTTCAGCAGATTTCCTTACTCTGGAGTTCCAGTACAATTCACTCCATCTCTCATGCCATTATGTGGCTCTTCATCTATTAGGATTATTTCAATTGTCTAGTTTGTTTCATTGCATGCACCTCAAATCTTTTCTCAACAACACACACTCCCCTGGAATTTCTTCTAAACTCCTCCACTTACCTCTCCCTCTGTGGGAATGAGCGGGAGGGACTCACAAAGCTGGGACACACTGCCGTTCCACTCCTTACGGTGGCTCTGACAAACTCTCTTGTCTGAACACTGCAGCCTTTTCCTCTGCTTCACCACATCCACATCCACTGCGAAGTTCAGAAATGTCTCTCTGAAGCCTGGGAATGAAGACCAGGCCTTCATGATGAGGCCGGAGTGGGTAAGCCCTAGACAAAGGGCCCCTCGCCTGCCTGCGGTTCCCTCCTGAGCAGTGTCCCCACCCAGTCCCTTGTGCTGGATTCCTGAGTTTCTTCATTTCAAAAGTGCTTTTCTCATGGTCTTC
>NW_024426417.1:0-1022 GCF_017311325.1 Ursus maritimus | reverse complement strand
CTGAAGGCAGACACTTAACGACTGAGCCACCCAGACGCCCCAGCATCCCCTAATTTTAAAAAGGCAGATAATAACTGGAAACTTTCAAAGATGTCCATCGTCTCTTTCAACAACCATCCACTTAAACCAGCTCACGGTAGGGCGGGTGAGGATTTTCACACATTTGTAAAACAAGGTATTTGGGGGAACATTAAAACTACAGGTGTAGGTAGTCTCATCACACTGTCTTTCCCATTGGTCAGGAAAGTCAATAACTTTCAGGACCTGTGTGGGTAAAGGTCTTGACCTTTAAATAATCTGGGTTGGCCTGAACTTAGTTTCCATCTGCCTCTTCCTATCAGTGGCCACTTTCCACCAGGCGAGGGCAGTAAGGATTCACTTACTCACCCATGCCCAGTCCAGGAGCCCTTTCTCTCAGAAGCAGAAAGATGAAGATTCTCTTTCCTGTACCTGCCAAAGGCCAGATACTTCATTTTTAACTATGATAAACATAAGTGCCTCTCCTAAAAACCCCTGGCAATCCAGTCAACGAGTTCAGGATCAGGTTCCAGCCATGTGATGTTCAGTTTGTGGGCAATAAGGTTAAGAGCTAATGAGGAAAGGCCCAGGACATTTCTGTCTACCTAAAAAAATCTGAGAGTCTGGGCAAGAAGGAATCATGGAAAAAGGGTAGAGAACCCAAAGACGAAGGCTAAAGGGCAAGGCTTGCTCTGGACACTGACAATTCTCCACCCTGCCTCAGAGGAAATAGCAGCTAATTAACTAAATTCTGAGTCCTGGCCTTGCTTTTCTCCTCGAGTATGGCAGTTTAACCACATTACATAAAGACATCCCTTAAGAAATGATAACATGTTTAGGGGTGCCCAGCTGGCTCAGTGGGTGAAACTTCTGACTCTTGATTTCAGCTCAGGCTGTGATCTTAAGGTTGCGAGATCAAGCCCTGCCTTGAGCTCAACACTCAGCACAGAGTCTGCTTATCCCTCTCCTTCTGCCCCTCCCCCTGCTCTCTCTCTCAAATAAAT
>NW_024426416.1:0-1023 GCF_017311325.1 Ursus maritimus | reverse complement strand
TGTTACGGTGAGTGCTGTCTACGCTATGCCAGGGCTGCCTGGACTGGGTACCCCAGACAAATGGGTCTCTGCCCTTGTGGAGACCAGGATCAGGAGAAAGCTATGTGTCCAGAGTCAGGTTGGATGGATAAAGGCAAACTCTAACTGGTGGGGTGCTGTGATCCCCTTCTTGGGACCCCTGAACCCACAGCTGGCCCCTAGGGCAATTTCTAGTGCTGGGGACCGGGCAGAGACAAGATCTAGATTGCTGGTCTTGGCTCCTCTGCTGCTGACCACCTCTGTGCTCTTGGGCAATCACTGTCCCCTCCTGGCTTCAGTTTCCCTTTTGTGCTAGGGGGGTAACACTCCCTGTGCTGCTTCCCTCATGGCTTGTTGTGGGATCTGATGGTTTAAAAGTGCTTGGTCAGCTATGATAAAGAGCCAGAGGCCTGGAGGAAATGAGCACAGCACTTTCATGATTCTTAAAGGCTTTCTTCCGCACGACCATCCTTAGTCACACTTCTTACCCACAGAGGATCTCAAAGCCCCTTAGAAGCTGTGAGTTTATCAAGCCCAAGATCAGCCTTCATCTGTGTTGAGCATCTCCGTGGAGAATCCAGACCCAGGCAGGGGTGCCCTGGGGCCCGACAGCGAAGTCCAAGGGTAAACTGAGGCACGACTCTCCTCATCCCTCTCACTAAAAGGGTGAAGCGAGAGTGCAGGAAGCATGGATCCCAGCTCCACACCGAGGGTTGACACTGGGAGAAGGTGCGATGAATTGGGGGTTAGGAGTGATGGGGAGACTCCCAAATCGCCCGGCTGGAGAGGAAGGCCCACTGTCGGTCACAGGTCTCAGGTGTGTCTGCAGCCTCAGTCTCTAGAGCAAACCTCCAAAGCCGTCTGCGTCCTGGAAAGAATTCTCAGAATTCCCATATTCCAGGAGAAGAATGCTCGAACCCCCAGGTCCTCCCAGTGAACTCAGGATACCTAGCTGTCCTGGGGTCCAAGTCCAGACTTCCAACGCCGCCCTCCCGGGACCTCCTC
>NW_024426415.1:0-1023 GCF_017311325.1 Ursus maritimus | reverse complement strand
ACACCTGGGTGTGTGGCATTTTGTGTAGCTGGCTACCACCCGTTGTGATAGGTTTTCCACAGCAAGAGCATATTGTTCGTCGGAAGCCGTTTGGGCCCCAGGGGTCTCCGGGCTGGGTTCGTTGGGGTTGAACTCCTGCTAGCAAAATCGCCGGGATGAGGGAAGGGCTCAGACTGTGCCTGGGCCCTGTGGTCTCTTCCAGGTCAGTGTAGGGCCTTTCCTTCACCTTGCCACAGGCACTTGGGAGCATGTCTGCACGTGGGGAAAGACTTTCTCGGGGGAGGCCGGTTTTTGTCAAACGGGTCCCAGTGCTGTGCTCCTCTCTTTTCACTCCTGCTGCCAGAAGCCCAGTGAGGATGGGAGGGCCTAGCACATGGCTGGGCACTGTGGTTTCTTCCAGAGAAGTGGAGGGCATTTGCTTTACCTTGCCACAACCACTTGTGAGAGGGTCTGCACCTCAGGAAAACTGTTTCCGTGGGAAGCCGGCTTTTTGCCCAACGGGTCTCAGGGCCGTGGGCCTCGGGTGTCCCTCCGGCTCCCCAAAGCACAGGGACGAGGTGAGGGGCCTAGACCATGCCTGGGCAATGTTGTTTCTTACACCTGGGTGTGTGGCATTTTGTGTAGCTGGCTACCACCCCTTGGGATAGGTTTTCCACAGCAAGAGCATATTGTTCGTCGGAAGCCGTTTGGGCCCCAGGGGGTCTCGGGGCTGGGTTCGTTGGGGTTGAACTCCTGATAGCAAAAGCGCCGGGATGAGGGAAGGGCTCAGACTGTGCCTGGGCCCTGTGGTCTCTTCTAGGGCATTTCCTTCACCTTGCCACAGGCACTTGGGAGCATGTCTGCACGTGGAGAAAGACTATCTCGGGGGAGGCCGGTTTTTGTCAAACGGATCCCAGTGCTGTGCTCCTCTCTTTTCACTCATGCTGCCAGAAGCCCAGTGAGAATGGGAGGGCTTAGCACATGGCTCGGCACTGTGGTTTCCTGCAGAGAAGTGGATGGCATTTGCTTTCCCTTGCCACAACC
>NW_024426414.1:0-1023 GCF_017311325.1 Ursus maritimus | reverse complement strand
AGAACTTAGTGGTTCATCTGTTGCGGTAACAGCCAGTTGTCTTTCCATCAGGTGCCCTCCTTAAGGCCCATCACCCAATTACCCCCTTCAGCAGCCTCAGTGTGTTCTCTAGATATATGAGAATATTACTCAACTGTTGAAGGACTCAAATCTTGTCATTGGCAAGTGCATGCTGTTAAACCAACCACATCCCTCACCAACCCCCCCTTCAGCAGCCCTCAGTTTGTAATATAGATACACTGTAAATTATTCAACCATCAGAAGGAATCAAATCTTGCCATTGGTAACTGCATGCTGTTTAACCAACCACATCCATCTCCACTGTTCTGTCGTTCAAGTCAAGCAGAGCACTCTGGCAGGAAGGTACTCTGTGTCCTCTAGTCTGTCTCCCATTCGGATGGCCAGTTGGAGGAGCTTCGTCCTGGCAATACACATAGAGAGACTTCGCTACGGGCAGAGGGAGGGGTGGGGCTCCCTCACGACACCACAGTGTGCAACCAGGCAACCTATTTGTAGACTAACTGACTCACATCGACCAGGTTGCCTTAAGCTAGAAAGTCAAAGGTCTGTTTCTCCTTCGTTTTCTCATCCTCTTGTTTGCTTTTCCTCACCCACCAAGGAGAATGGCCCAGCAGCAGCTCAGCCCATGCTTCTTAACCAGTCACTCCCATACAGTCTTGTCCCGTGTCCATATCAACAGTGATCACAGAGTAATTCCCAAGTAGGACCAACAATGGACTGACACTTACTCTGTGTCCTTTTAGAGTCTACCAAGGAGGACCTTGGCAAGAAAGCACTGTGGCCCAACACATCCAGGGTAAGCTTGGCTGTCTTTGCCTGAAAAAGAAATGTTTCTTACTTGAGTTTCCTCTTTTTGAAGTGAGTTCAGCTATGACAACATGACAGTGTAGTTTTTAGATGTGAGGTACCATTTTCTTGGGGTGTTGGGAGGGGAAGTTGTAAACTGTGTGGTAGGGGACCATTTACTCAGAAGTGGTTTTTCCTCCCTGAATTAAGAGTTTT
>NW_024426413.1:0-1024 GCF_017311325.1 Ursus maritimus | reverse complement strand
AGGGATGCCTAGAGAGCTGGTAAAACATTATTTCTGGGTGTTTCTGGGAGGGTGTTTCAGGAAGAGGTTAGCATTTGAACCAGGAAACTAAATAAAGAGGATGCTCTTACCAATGTGGGTGGGTATCATCCAATCCGCTGGGGCCCTGAGAACGGAAAGGTGGATGAAAGCTGAATTTGCTCTCTCTGCTTGTGGTAGGACATCCATTTTCTCCTACCCTTGGACATCAGCACTCCGGATTTTTGGCTTTCCGACTTGGACTGGAACTTGTACCATCGGCTCCCCGGGTCCTCAGGCCCTCATGTTTGGACTAGAGCTCTGCTGCCTGTTTTCCTGGGCTCCCAGATTGCAGATGGCGTTTCATGGGGCTTCTCAGCCTTCCTAGTCACATGAACCAATCCTCAAAATAAACGTTTCTCCATATATCTATATCTGACATATGGCTAGAGATCTACCTTATTCCTTCTGTTTCTCTGGAGAGCCCTGGTAATACAGTTTCTATGTTGGAACCTGGGCCAAGAGTCAGCCAACCTACGCTTTAGTTCTTCTTGGATCAGATGCTGGGACTGGGGCTCAGTTTCCTCATCCACAAACTGGGGAGCATGCTACCTGTCATAGCTAGCTCCTAGGGGTGTCCGTGAAATCGTGTAAACACAGTGCAAATACAAACTATCCTTGTTCTTCTGCAGGACGTTCCTTTATACCCCTTGGCTTATATGGAAAACTTAAGAGTGTTCTGATATCATTCATTCTTTGTAAGGGCTCATTCTATTTTATTTGATGGTTTCATACTTCATAGGTTGTACCGGAGCCCTTTCCATCTTTTTCTAACGTTCGTTTTTCATTCTCCATGTGAATCTAAAGAAGCATTGATATTCTAGCTGTACCATTAAACATGACAATATTTTGAGCTTGAAATAAGAGAGCTGAGCCAGATTTTTAATAAAGTATGTCCATTTTCTCAGCATCTTTTAAACAGGTGTACTATTTTTTTTAAAAGATTTTATTTATTTATTCGACAGAG
>NW_024426412.1:0-1024 GCF_017311325.1 Ursus maritimus | reverse complement strand
GGCTGAGAACTTAAGCATGGCTTGGACAATATGGACATCATTAGTGATCTTGATGGTAGCTACTGCTGTGAAATGCTGGGGACAATGGAATGAGATGTAAGGAGACTAGGAGATGAAATGATGACTCTGAATGTGTGCAGTAGTTAAGTAATTTCAGTGGAATTGAGAGAAGTGCTATAAAAGCTGGAAAAGGATAAAGAATCAAGAGAAAGTTGTTTCTTGATGTTTAAGATGGAAAATAACAGATTATTTGTGGTGACAGAGATGACACAGTATAGAGGAAAAATTAATGTTTTAGAATGGAGAGAAGAAAATTGTAGAAGGAATGTCCCTGATTTAGTTATATGGGGTGAAAACTATTACATAGGGAGAAGGGTATGTCTTGTATAGGAATAGTGATGTTTTATCTATGTATTTCATCAGAAACAAGCTGAAAACAAATTTATTCCAATGTTAGATTTGTATATGTGGTACTAGGAAGATGTAGAAGTTATCTTATGATTGAAATGTTCTTCTTAAGAAGAGTAGCCTGATATTCAGAACCAGCCAATACTAAAATCAAGGGCACAGCGTTGTTAAAAGCCGGCCTGACACTCAGAGTTAGGTCAAGACGTTCTCTTATTAAACATAAGCAATTTTACAAGGCAACATTAGAAAAGGTAACCCTGGTGATGGAATTTTCTCTATCTTGATGGTGTGGAAGTTACACAGCTGTATTCAATTACTAAAATTCATCAAACTTTACACTAAAAATGAGTGGTTTTCATTGCATGTAAATTATACATTAAAAAAGAAAAAAAGTCAGTGAAGTTAAAAAGGAATTGAGTCTTTAGGTATATTTCTGAGAACATAAATCAAGATAATTAGTATTGGGTGTGGGATCAGGTGAACAGTTCAAAAGAAAATCAATTATTACTCCAAAGTAATATTTCACCGTCATTCCCTTCAATATATAGTACTGGGTGGTCTTAGTTGTGTAACGAAAACCTCAGAACTTAGAGCTATGCATACATCTATGCAGTAA
>NW_024426411.1:0-1024 GCF_017311325.1 Ursus maritimus | reverse complement strand
TTTGGCGAGCGGGAGCGTGGGCCAAAGCGTTTCGGCGTGGGGGCCTATGAATGTTGCTGGGGGCTCAGAGGGCCCTGCCCGTTTTTCCGCCCTGAATGACCGGCGGCGCCACTCGCGGCCCGGGTGTGGCGGGGCCGCAGGGTGAGTGTGGCACTGGGGATCGGGGGTTTGAAATCCCCGGCGTTGCGGCGCCAGGCCCCTTAGGAAGCGACCCTCGGGCCGTCCTAGGGTTAGGGTTAGCGCCCAGGAGGCCGGCAGGCCCGATCCGCCGGCTGTGCGAGGAGTGGAGATGCAGGCCGAGTTGAGGGCGATGGCGAGCGGGAGCGTGGGCCCCAGCGTTTTGGCGTCCTGGGCCTTTGAATGTTGCCATGGCTCGGAGGGCCCTGCCCTTTCTCCTGCCCTGAATAACCAGCAACGCCCCTAGCGGCTCCGTTGGCGGTGGGGTGGCAGGGTGAATCCCAGGCTGCGGCTCGGGGATCCCCAATCCCCGGCGTTGTGGTGCCAGGCCCCTTGGGAGGGGCTCCTCGTGGGCCGACCCAGGGTTAGAGTTAGCCCCCATAAGGCCGGCAGGCCAGATCCTCTGGCTGGGCGGTGAGAGGTGGGCGGGCCGAGGTAAAGGCGCTGGGGTGCGGGATTGTGGGCCCCTGCATTTTGGGGTGGGAGGCTTCAAATGTCGCCGGTTTCTCCAGGGCCCTGTCAGTTCTCCCGCCCTGAATGACCGGCGGCACCCCTCGCGGCCCGGGTGGCAGCGTTGCAGCAGGGTGAGTCTGGCTCTGGGGCTTGGGGTCCCTGATCCCCGGTGTAGCGGCACCAGGACCCTTGGGAGGGGCCCCTGGGGGGCCGACCTAGGGTTAGGGTTAGCCCCAAGGAGACCGTCAGGCCCAATCCTCACACTGTGCGGCGAGCAGAGGTGCAGGCCAAGGTGAGGGCGCTGGGGAGCGGGAGTGTGGGCACCAGCGTTTTGGCGTGGGTTGCCATTGAAAGTCACCGGTGGCTCAGAAGGCCCTGCCCTTCTCTCGCCCTC
>NW_024426410.1:0-1024 GCF_017311325.1 Ursus maritimus | reverse complement strand
AAGGCAGACGCTTAACGACTGCACCACCCAGGCGCCCCAGCTCACCAATTTCTTAAAACATAACTAAAACACAGTTAAATACCAACATGTAGAGATGTAAAATGCTCAACCCATCCCTTTCTGACAGGCAAACAATCAATGTGCTAGCAACAAATGGCAGGAACTCCAATTCCAGCCAAAATGGAGTAATAGGCTCCAGATTAACTACCCAACAAAAACAACCCCAGATTGGACAAAACCTAAGAAACAATGATTTTTAAGACATGGCGTATCATGTGGCAAAAGACAGTGTTTCCTGAGAAATTAAAAACAAATGAAGTAGGCCCAATGAATAGCCTAGTTTACTGATTTGGAAGAATTCACAGGCTGAAGTGCAGAGAAGGGGAACTGAGGCAGAGCCAGAAGGACTCCCCGAGTTAAAGAGAGGTGCATGAGAGTCTGGAAAGAAGGACATGGCTAGAGTTTGCCAGACAGTATCAGAGAAGAGATAGCCTCACACAGAGAGGACTTGGGTGATTTGCAGGGGGATCACTCGAGTATTTAGCAGAGCACTGATCGGTGCCGCAAGTGTGAAAAATCCTAAGGCTGGGGAAAGAACCACCCAAAAGGATTATAAGTAACAGTGCCTGGTGCTCATAGTGAGTTGGGAGTAATCCCAGCAGCTAGACTGGAAAACCCCATGATTCATGAAGCATCAGTCATAGTACACAGAAGGGTTTTACCATAGAAGTAAGGGATAATCAGTACTAGACAACACTCTTCCAGTCCCAGCTAGTACATTTAAAAGCAAAACTCAGAATATCGGGCATTTAATAAAAAATTACCAGGCTTGCAAAAAAGCAGGAAAACATGACTTATAATGACAAAAATAATCACACAATCAAAACTGACCCAGAACAGGTAAACGGATTAGAATAAATAAGCAATGACATTAAAACTGTTATTATAACCGTCTTTCGGGGCACCTGGGTGGCTCAGTCGGTTAACCATCTGCCTCCGGCTCAGGTCATGATCCCAGGGTCCT
>NW_024426409.1:0-1024 GCF_017311325.1 Ursus maritimus | reverse complement strand
TTCTCCCTCTGCCTGCCGCTCCCCCTGCTTGTGCTCGCTCTAACAAATAAATAAAGTCTTAGAAAGGAAGGGAGGGAGGGAGGGAGGAAGGACGGATGGACAAGAGAGAGAGAAAGAGAGAGAGCCCAAGCAAGTGAGCTTTTCATTTCCCAAAGCCAGTAAGTCATGGTGACACTTTTTGCTCCTTGACTTCCATCCATAGAAGCGCCCTAATCCTAACTTTTCTGGCAAGGCTCTCTTGCCTGAAGCTCACTCCATGGGCTTTGTATGACCGAGCCAATCCTGAAATAGCACTAGAAGGTGCTGGGCATTGTGCCCAATGCTGATGGCATTAATGCACACAATTCTCAGCAAACTCTTCAAAGATTCATCCATCCTATCATTGTCCCCATTTCTAAGATGAGGACATTCAGAGAGCTGAAGTAACTCACATACATTCACAGCGTGGCAAAGCCCGAGTTTGAAGCCCCACGGTGAGACGGCAGAGCCTGCCCTCCATAACTCCACGTTCCCCTTCTCCTGGTCTCCGCGGAAGGAAGGGCAGTCCTATTTTACACCTGTCAGTTGTCCTGCTGCACCCCTTTCTCCCCTGCCATCCGCACCTTTCTCTGCCTCTGTCTCTCTCCCACTCTTCAAGAATATTAAAGATGATAAATCTAAGTTGAAAACATGCATTTCTTTTGTGAGACGGTAGACTTTATCCCTTTTTGTAGAGACAGACACGACAATTTATAAACTCTGACACTGCTCTGATGGAATGGAATCAGGCCTTTTCAACCACCTCGTGGTGGACAGCTCATCACCCCTTTCTCTGACCTCTAGTATGTGATTTAGGAGGAAATTGGGTCGGGAGGGGGAACCCTCTAGTGGGTGATTAGAAAACCTCTCTCTCAAATTCTGTAAGCAGTGGATTAGATTTTATCATCCCTCATCCACCGCCTCCCCATGCTTCACTCCAGGGAGTGCGTCCTGGGTGAGGGAAGGCTAAGACTGTCAATTTGTTAGTTGAAAACAGTTTTAAAAT